>NC_083446.1:11124067-11306567 GCF_020745735.1 Hemiscyllium ocellatum
CATTCTTACGACCTGCTGCATCTATGATTTTTATATTAAAAAGTCTGTAACATAAGACTCCAACAAAATAGCCTCATATTCTTGTCTTTAAAGCATTCTAAGAATGTAATGGGAATGTGATCCGTCTACACAACCATCTCCGACACATTGTTCATGACATACACATTAAAATGTTGTAAGACCAGCTCCAAATTCAATAGTCCCTTTTTTTCTGGGGAGTATTGAGTTTCAAACCGGCAGATGTTGATCTTCAAAAAGTCACCGACTAGCAGTTCAATCCCATCCTCATCTTCCTGTAGGAGGACAGCTCCAACTCCTATGTTACTAGCATCGATGGCCACTTTAAAAGGTTTTGAAAAGTTCGGTGTAGTTAAAATTGGTTTGGTGGTTAATATCGATTTCAAGTGGCCGAATGCCCCCTGGCATGGTTCTGTCCACCAAAACGTGTTCTTCCTCAGCAAATCGGTTAATGGCGCCGCTACACTGCTGACGTTTGGATCAAACTTCCGATAGAATCCACAGAGTCCTAAGAATCGAAGCACCTCTTTCTTCGAGGTTGATTAGATTTACAGTGTGGAACTGTAGTTGGTCGTGGAACTTCCTCACAAGCCTTCATCTTTGTGTTCAATGGGGTCAGCCTTCCATGACTGATGTTATGTCCCAAGAACATCACCTCTGCTTTTGCGAATTCCGTTTTATTTAAGTTTATCACCAGTTTTGCTTCTCGTAGGTGTTCAAGGAGCTCTGCCAGGACTCACGAAAGATCACTACATCGTCCAAATAGACCGCACAGTTGGTTAACCCAGCCACAACTCTGTTCATGAGTCTTTGGAATGTGGCGGGTGCGTTCTTCATTCCAAAGGGCATCGCTTTAAACTGATTTAGCCCATTTGAGGTTACAAACGCAGAAATGTCTTTCGCCGTCTCTAATAAAGGTACCTGCCAGTAACCATGCAGTAAGCCCAACTTGCTGATGTAACTGACTTGTCCGACTTTCTCAATACAGTTCTCCAATCTAGGAATTGATATGAGTCCGATTTAGTAACGGCATTGACTTTCCGATAATCCACGCGGAATCGTTGAGTCTCATTTGATTTGGAAACAAAGACGATCAGCGAACTCCACTCACTCTGGCCGCACCTCCATCAGGACCTGTCTGGCTTTGAAAAGATTAAGCCGATAGGGGTGTTGTTTTATTGGAGCAGTATTCCCTATGTCTACTTCATGTACAATAGCATTAGTCCTCCCCATCTGATTCTTACATATGTCCTTATCCCACACTAACAAATCTTTCAACTGCTTTTTATGCTCCTGAGACAAATAGTTTACTAACCTATCCCATTCCTCAAGGACGTCTTCATTTTTAAATCTATTTTGAGGCATCTCAAAATCCACGTCAACTGGATTTGATTCCTCACTCTGCGGGACAGTAGCTAACACCTGTTTAGACCTTAAGACATAGGTGTGGAAGTAAGGCCATTCGGCCCATTGGGTGCACTCCGCCATTCAATCATGGCTGGTGGGCATTTCAACTCCACTTACCAGCATTCTCCCTGTAGCCCTTAATTCCTTGTGACATCAAGAATTTATCAATCTCTGCCTTGAAGACATTTAGCGTCCCGGCCTACACTGCACTCTGCGGCAACCACTCTCTGGCTGAAGAAGTGTCTCCGCATTTCTGTTCTGAATTGACCCCCTCTAATTCTAAGGCTGTGTCCACGGGTCCTAATCTCCTTGCCTAATGGAAACAATTTCCTAGCATCCACCCTTTCCAAGCCATGTATTATCTTGTACGTTTCTTTTAAGTCTCCCCTTAGAAGATTTTCTAAACTCCAATGAATACAATCCCAGGATCCTCAGCCGTTCCTCTTATGTCGAGTCGGTGAGTAACTCACCAACTCGACTTAGTATGGTTTCAATATGTTCACATTGACATACCCGATACCTGTTTTTTCTATCTGGCATCTTTACTAGATAGTTCACCTGACTCAACTTTTTCTCAATTTGATAAGGACCACGAAACCTGGCTTTGAAGGGATCTCCTATCACTGGTTACAGTACTAATACGTCATCCCCTCGGGAAAACATCTGAGTCTCTGAGCTTTTATCTGCTACCTGCTTCATTTTACACTGTGCCCTCTTTAGGTGCTGTTTGGCTAACTCACCTACTCAACTTAACCTCTCCCTCACCTCCGATACACAATGTAAATGTGAGATCTCTGACATTGGTCCCGTCAATTTTTCTTTAATTGCAAAGGGCCTCTCACTTCATGCCCGAATATTAATTCAAAAGAGAGTATACTGAGTAGATTCATTTGGGCATCTCTAATAGCAAACAATACAATTGGGATGTCTTTATCCCCATCATTCAGGTAATCCTGACAGTATGCTCTCAACATGGTCTTCAGGGTCTGATGTCACCTTTCTCGAGCTCCTTGGGATTCAGGATGATACGCACTGGATTCAAAGTGTTGTGTGCCTAAGCTATCCATAACCTCCTTAAACAGCCTCGCAGTAAAATGTGACCCTTGGTCTGACTGAATCTCTCTGGGTAGCTCCATACCGTGTGAAGCAAGCTACTAACTCCTCGACCACCCTTTCTACCTTGATATTCCGTAATGGAATTGCCTCCGGAAATCTGGGAGACACATCCATTCCGGTTAACAAGTACTGGTTCCCACTTGTAGTTCTCAGAAGGGGAGCTACACAGTCAATTATAACCCACGTGAAAATTTCCTCAAATGTGGGAATTGACAACAAAGGGGGCTGGTTTTATTACCGCCTGTGGCTTATCTACCATTTGGCATGTATGACACGTACGGCAAAAGTTACCAACATCCTTGTGCATTCCAGGCCGATAAGAATGTTTTTGTACCTTAGCCTGAGTCTTTCGTACCCCTAGCTGACCTCCTACAGATAGTCCATGTGCTACCCATAACACCCCCTGTCTGTATGTTACCGACAACACAACCTGGTGCACTTCGGCCCGTTTCTCCTCCACACTCACCTGCTCTGGTCTCCATTTCCATCTTTGGATTTTATCTTTCAGATAATAACCCTCCAGAATATTCTCTGCCTCCTTTCCAGAGTACGCATCCACATATATATCTCTTTTATTATCTTGTCTTACTGTTACAAGTATCTTAGCCTTTCAGGACTAACCACTTCTGCCTGACCCTCTGCCTGTTCACATTCTTCAAGCACTATTACATCTAACAGGGTATCCATTAACTGAACTTCAACGCCTTCATCTTTCTCTTTACTTTTCGCTTCATGCTATTATATATGACAGTGGGATCTGGTTACCACACAGTCCGGGAAAATACCAGGATATTTCTGTTTTAATTCCTCAGTTTCTTGGTCTTCCTTGGGATTCTCCACAACAAAGGGTGTCACTCCCGCCTTGGATCCTGCCAAATCATTCCCAAGAACAAACTGAATTCCTGGAACTGACACTCTGCCAATCACTCCCACCGTAACTTCCCCAGTCTTTAGATAGCACTCCAACCTGACCTTACATAGGGGAACGCTAAATTTCCGTCCATCTACCCCACAAACTACCACACACTTGGCTAACAGATCAGAAAGAGTGCATATTCGCTCATCCCTTACTATCAGAGACTGGCTAGATCCTGTATCTCTCAAAATTATAATTTCTTAGCCTTCTCCCCCTGTTCTTTCTAAGTAAACTTTACCCACAGAGGCGAATTCTTTGTAGAGATCAGGTAATAACTCCATACCCAGCCCCTGCCTAGGCCGTGCACTCTCCTGCAGCTCCTCAGCTCTTCTTGGGGTCTCCTTTACCACCTTCACTAATACCACCAGCTTAGCTTCTTTTAGCACATCTTTTCCCACAGTGTCTTTCTTTAACGACCAGCACTGTGACTTGGCGTGACTTTCTGGTACCTTTTCCCAGTGCTCTACTGAAACCACCAGCACTGTAATTTTCTGTGTCCCACTCCGTTTTAGTGAAAATACCTGAGGCCTTTCATCTCTTTTCCACCCTCTTGGGCTTCTTTTTTATCCTGTGGTAAATTCTTGGTGTAGTAGTGTAGGATCTCCCCTTCTCCCAACTTCTATCCCTCACAGGACAAAATTCTGACCAGAAACTTGTCTTCTGCACCAACATGTGTTCATCTGCTAATTCTGCTGCCCCTTCTCACTTCCTGAACTTTCTGTTCCTCCACATGAATTCTTACCATCTCTCGAAGTGAGTTTTTAAACACCTCCAGCAGAATAATCTCTCTTCGAGCCTCAAAGGTCTTATCTACTTTCAAAGCACCTACCCATCAATCAAAATGACTATCTTTAATTCTTTTGAACTCAACATAAATCTGACCTAGTTCCTTCTTTATGTTTTTGAACCACTGTCTATATGCTTCTGGTACCAATTCATAAGCACTTAAAATAGCCTATTAAACCTCTTCATAATCTCTTAATACCTCATCTGACAGTGTGGCAAATACCTCACTGGCTCTGCCTACCAGTTTAATCTAAACTAGCATTACCCATAAATCCTCGGACCATTCCATCTGCTTCACCAATTTTTCAAAAGAAATAACAAAGGCTTCAACATCTTTCTCATCAAAATATTTATGTATAATCACTATCTTCTCTCTTAATCTCCATCCTGTTAGCTTGACTTTGCTGAGTAAGTTGCAACTTCTCAAGTTCAACTTCTCTCTCTTTTAGCTCCACTAAAAACTTTCTCTTTTTCCTCTCGCTCTCTCTTTCTCTCTCCCTTTCTCCTCTCACTCTTTGCTCAGCGAAGAACCTTCTATCTCTCTTTCTTTTTTCCTCTCTCTTCCTGTCTCCTCTCTTTCTCTTTCTTCTCTCTTTCCCTCTCTTTCTCTCCTCTGTCTCTCTTTGTTTATCTTCTAATTCCATTTTCCTCAGTTGTGATCTAAGTTTTTCTACCTCTACTGCACTAATTCCCTTACAGCTTCAGCTTGACTTTTGTCCTTGGTTAAACCGAAATCTAATTTATTTGCTAATTCTAAACTATGGCTTTTTTTTCTTTTCTTCTTTTCAAATCCCAGAATCTCTTTAGCAATTTTAAAAGCCATTTCTGTCATTTATAATGTAATCAACCACAAGTAACCGAAATTAAACAAATTGCCTCACCTAAGTTTTATTTAAAGGTTTAGGACACTAAACTCCTGGGATTTTCCATACCCCCAAATCTATTCAAATCTGTCTAAACCAGTTCAAATCACAGATCTGCGCCCGCAAACTGTTAACACACGGGGCTAAACCCCTTTGCTAATTTAAAATCCAGCAACACAGAAAAGATTTATCCCGTGCAGTAATCTGTGAAAATCCGATAAACCAAGAACTAGTTAAAGTAAATATTAGCAACTTTATTTCTTAAAATATAACAGAAAATAATTAACTAACAACTATTTACAAGTCCTTCCTCAAACCTATCTTTTACCTTCCCCCTTTGTGGGAGATTTGTGATAACCAAAGCGGCCATCTTGTCACATATTGAAAGGCTGGAATCCATTTTAAATCTCATACTAGCGTCTGCTTGTTAAGTTTGGACGTACCCAGGCCCAGTACAAGAGTTGGCAGGTCATGCTACAGTTGTACTGACCTTGCAGCTGTACTAGAACCTGATAGTGACCTCTTTCCCAGCATGGGAATGTTCTTCTTTTACAAGACTCTGTTTTAATATTAACACTTGCTTATCAGTTACCAACTAGCACTGTCCAGACACTATGTGACTGAGACTAGTGACTGGGCAAAGTGCCCATTTACCCATTATTCTATAATGAACTGTTTGCTAATTGTTAAATGATTGTAACCAATATAATCACGCAACTCTCTGTATCTTGTTGGAGTGATTCCACAGCCTTATACTTCCAAAGCATTGGATTGTGTCATTGTCAATATACTAAATCCAAACGTGATTGGAGTTTGGTATTTGTTTTGTGGTATACTTAAACTGATTGGCCCAATTCAAATCTGTCTTTGTCTCCAGGCAACTAACTACCCCAGTAGCTGGGCCACATGTTTACAGCGTATCTTATTGAGAACACTTGGTGCTGTCACTGCTAGCTTCTTAAAGGTACAGTACACCTACATCTTCTTGACAAATGAAAATCATCCTAATCTACTCAACCTCTCTTCATAACTAGTGCCCTCCATACCAGGCAACATCTTAGTGAACACCCTCTCCAAAGCCTCCACATCCTTTTGGTAATGAGGTGACCAGAACTGTTCGCAGTATTCCAACTGTGGCCAAACCAAAGCCTTATACAACTGTAACATGACCTGCCAACTCTTGTACTCAATACCCTGTCCGATGAAGGAAAGCATGCTGTATGCCTTCTTGACCAGTTCATCGACCTGCGTTGCCACCTTCAGGGAACAATGGGCCTGAACACCCAGATCACTCTGTACATCAATTTTCCGCAGGACTTTTCCATTTACTGTACAGTTCGCTCTTGAATTGGGTCTTCCAAAATTCCTGGCATTTGCCTGGATTGAACTCCATCTGCCATTTTTCTACCCAACTCTATCTATATTCTGCCATTTTTCTACCCAACTAATATCTATCTATATTCTGTTGTGTTCTCTGATCATCCCCTTGACTATCTGCTACTCCGAGGAGAAAGTGAGGTCTGCAGATGCTGGAGATCAGAGCTGAAAATGTGTTGCTGGAAAAGCGCAGCAGGCCAGGCAGCATCCAAGGAACAGGAGACTCGATGTTTCGGGCATAAGCCCTTCCTGATGAAGGGCTTATGCCCGAAACGTCGAATTTCCTGTTCCTTGGATGCTGCCTGGCCTGCTGCGCTACCTGCTACTCCACCAATCTTAGTGTCATCTGCAAACGTGCCAATCAGACCACTTATACCTTCCTCCAGATCATTTATGTATATCACAAACAGCAGTGGTCCCAAAACGGATCCCCGTGGAACACCACAGTTCTCCATTTTGAGAAACTCCCTTCCACTACTACTCTCTGTCTCCTGTTGCCCAGCCAGTTCTCTATCCATCCAACTAGAACACCCTGGACCCCATGTGACTTCACTTTCTCCATCAGCCTACTATGGGGAATCCTATCAAACGCCTTATGGAACAGGCTTGAGGGGCTGAAGGGCCTAATGCTAAGTCCCACGTTCCGACGTAGCGTGGGTCTAACACATGATGAATCAGCCATTGTTTTAAATCCTGATTGCGCCAATAGGCCCAACGGGACGGTTGTAAAGGGCACATTCCCGGCCTGAGCTCTTTGAAGTTTAACCTTCAGTTTGACATTTTGTAAGTGGGAAGTGCTTTGTAACTGTCTGCACTTCTGTCTCCTATGAACCTATCTTTACAACTTGGCATAATATAAGATTAAGGTGGTTTCAAAGCCCATTTAACCATTAACTATAATGCACAATGAACAGCTGGACCTGACTCACTTTCCAGTAAGTATTGTTCACCAGGACCTGAAACTGAGATAAGTAAACATAACCCATTAAGTTTAGCACAGGCAACATTTGCTGTCAAATTGTTTTCACTTTTCCTACACCACTCCCCTCCTCGAATCTCCCTCTTCCCCCCCATCTCTCATCTCCACTCGCCTCTATCTCACTCCCATCTCTCCCGACCCTGTTTCAAATATTGTCCCTCTCTCTCTCTCTGTCTCCAATCTGCCATATCTTATCTCCTGAATACTTTGTCGCTTGCATTTGTCCTGTCCCCCATTTCTTTCAATATTCCTCCACTCACATTTCCTCATTATCCCCCTACACGCTCCCATACACCCACCACTCCATATCTTTCACTCCTGCTCTATGTCTGCTCCCCCCACTCCCCTCCCTTTTTCCTCCACTCACTGTCTTCCTGTCTCCACCCGCGTTCGTTATTTACCCCCCTCCCAATGTTCCCATTTCACTGTAATTCTGTTATACACCCAATCCTCCCTATTCAGCCTTACCATTGCACTATGTCTTACCCTCACCCTCTATCCTATCTCATTGTCCGGTATCCACTCCCAGGGTCACCTGATCCCGTTCCTGCTCCCAGTGTCTCCGAATGCTGCTCCCACCCCAAAACTCTCTTATTCCGGTTCCCTCTCTCAGACCATCCTGATCCTGTCTCTCCTAGTCTATTTTCCACTTCCAGCCTCTCTGATACTGTTTCCAGACTCTCCTGATCCAGTTCCTATTCCCAAACCCATCCTGATCCTGTTCCTGCTCCCAGACTGGCTTACTCCTGTTCCTGCTTCCAGTCTCTTCTAATTTTGTTCCCACTTTCAATCTGTTCTCAATCCCAGACTCTCCTGATTTAGTGCCCACACCCAGACCCTCATAATCCTGTTCCACTCCCAGTTTCTTTTTATCCCATTTCCACTCCCAGCCTCTTTTAACCCTGTTCCAGTTCCCAGTCTCTCTGACCTGTTCTCACTTCCATTCTCTCCTAATTCCGTTCCCACTCACAGTCTCACCAAATCCTGTTCCTGCTCCCAGACTATCTTGATCCTGTTCCTGCTTCCAGACTCTCTCGATCCTGTTCCTACTCTCAGTCTCTTTCAATCTGTTCTCACTTCCAATCTCTCCTGATCCTGTTCCCTCTGTCAGTCTCACCTAATCCTGTTCCCACTCCTGGCCTCTCTTGATCCTGTTCACTCACTTGGTCTAATTCTTGGTCCCCTCCAATCCTCACTCCTGGACCCCGGCCCTGTCTTACACACAAGACCTTAGGGTTGGGCAAGGTCAATCAGGAATTTCCCTGGTGATGTTCCGACTGTTTTCCAGCCTTGACTAAGTTGAGAGCTTCTTCCCAATAGCAAAAGATGTGGGAAACCCTGTCAAGTGTGAGGTTGTCCATTTTGGAAGGACAAATAAGAATGCGGAATACAGGGTTAACGGTAGGGTTCTTAGTAAGGTGGAGGAGCAGAGGGATCTTGGGGTCTATGTTCATAGCTCTTTGAAAGTTGGATAGAGCTTGTAAGAAGGCCTACGGTGTATTAGCGTTCATTAGCAGAGGGATTGAATTCAAGAGTCGTGAGGTGATGTTGCAGCTCTACAGAACCTGGAATGGAGATTAGGTCGTACGAGGATAGGTTGAGAGTGCTAGGCCTTTTCTCATTGGAACGGCGAAGGATGAGGGGTGACTTGATAGAGGTTTATAAAATGATCAGGGGAATAGATAGAGTAGACAGTCAGAGATTTTTCCCCCGGGTACAACAGAGTGTTACAAGGGGGCATAAATTTAAGTTGAAGGGTAGAAGGTATAGGGGGGATGTCAGGGGTAGGTTCTTTACCCAGAGAGTGGTGGGGGCATGGAATGCGCTGCCTGTGGGAGTGGCAGAGTCAGAATCATTGGTGACCTTTAAGCGGCAATTGGATAGGTACATGGATAGGTGCTTAAGCTAGGCACAACATCGTGGGCCGAAGGGCCTGTTCTGTGCTGTATTGTTCTATGTTCTATGTTCTATATGTGTCAGCTCCACTCTCCTGCTGTAATGGCCAGACACTTCCAACCCTCCCTCCCCACGCCCTGAGTCTTCTGACTGAGAGAAAGTGAACTGTTGTCATTTCCTTTCTACCCCCCTGACTGGAATATGAGTGTTTGAAAGGTGTTTAGAAACAGACACTTGCTTATACGCAGCCTGAATATTACTGCCAACAGAGACCAAACTTTTTCATTTTGCCCTCCTCAGGGGCAATGCAAGAACGCCAAATTTGAAATATCATGACAATTTACACTATACTATAGCTGATGCCTTGACAGCACCTCAGCCAATCAAGTCAACAATCAGTCAACCAGAGTCAACGTTCCCACCAATCATCGACCTTCTTTCCTGCAGTGCGCATTGTTCGAAATTTGACACTCTTGCATTTTGTCCTGAAACCTTCGGCGACGAGGAAGGTGGAAAATTCCTGTCCCAATCTCCACCGAGCAGATCTCCTTGCTGCCTTCCCCTCCCCATTCCCCACCCCGGTCCATATCCAGGAAAATCACCGCTCAGAGTTTCTTGACAGTGAATGGGAAGTGCTTCCTTTCGAGAGCACGGGAACCAATTTACAGGAAGAGGCCATCGGCTGAATTTCACTGAAACCCTGCAGAGATCCTCTTTGACAAATATCACTTCCCTCTCCGAGCTATTTCTGGAAACATTTCGCCTTGCCAAGAATCTGTGGAGCAGTTGCAGTATCAAATTCTGAACAGCATGACTCAAAGGTTAATCAGCTCAAACACAACAGGGCTGCACTGTAACTCACGTGCTCATTTTGAGAAATGGAAGGGGGACCTGCATTTCTCTGGCGCCTGTCCAGTGACCTTTGGGATGTCGCCTCTCCGCTGATGGAGCACTTAAGTAGCAAGAGCAGGCCATCTGGCCCATTGAGCTCTGCTACTCCATAGGACCGTAGCTGGTCTTTTCGTCAGACACATCCTGACAAAAAAACACCACACAAAGCTCACACAAGCAACAAAGCAGCAGCAGACCCTCATGGGGTAAATATTTCTGATTGAGCCATCTGAAATATATTACCGCTGGGCTGAGGGATGGCATCTAGAACAACAATCACTGATGTTTGTGGTAAAAACGCCACCTGGTTCACGAACGGGGAAGGAAATCAGCCGTCCTTACCTCGGCCTGGGTCTCCATGTGACTCCAGTTCCAGAGTTACCCCTTAACCGCCCCCTGCAATGGCTGAGGAAGCCATTTGGTTTGAGGGTCAATTAGGGACAGGTGGAAAACGCAGGCCTCACCAGCCTCCACGACTTGATGGGGGCAACGTAACGTTTTACGTCCACCCGAGGAGGCAACTGGGGAGGGCCTCTTCTTAAAGGCTCCTCTGACAGTGTGGTACGCCTGAGGTCTGAGCAGAGATCGAACCAACCACATATTTCTGATCAGCCATGATTTCATTGACTGGCGGAGCAGAAGATGGCCTGATTGGCCGATCTCCACTCCTACGTCGTACTGAGGCATGGTTAATATCTGAGGTCATCGACTACTACTTTTGATTCCCTGTGTGAGTCTTTTAACGACTGGAAAAGATGGTTCTGAGGTACACCCATGGATTCCATTTCTGTTGCACCTTCTAGCCTGACAAGGTGACCCACAGTGCTTTGCAAGAGGAAGTATTTGACACTGAGCCACGCTGTGAAATGCTGGGGGGCAAGTCCACCCAAAGATCACTCAAAGTGATCAGTGTCAAGAGACATTTCAAAACAAAAGAGAGAGAGAGAAAAACAGTAAAGCTTTAAGAGGGAATTGCAGAACTTAGGGCCCCATGCAGTTGTCAGCAACCAATGAATTAGTGATTAAAATCAGAAAACTCTCAGGAATTCATAGAATTCGGCCCATCAAGTCCATGCTGACCGTCCAAAGAGCATCCACCCAGACTTGCTTCATCTCTGTTACCCTGCATTTCCCATGGCTAACTCAACCATCTCAGGGCTCTACGGGACAATTTAGCACGGCCAATCCACCCTAACCTGCACATCCCTGGGCACTATGGGACAATTTAGCACGGCCAATCCACCCTAACCTGCACAGCCCTGGACACTATGGGACAATTTAGCACGGCCAATCCACCCAAACCTGCACATCCCTGGGCACTATGGGACAATTTAGCACGGCCAATCCACCCTAACCTCCACATCCCAGGGCACTATGGGACAATTTAGCACGGCCAATCCACCCTAACCTGCACATCCCTGGGCACTATGGGACAATTTAGCACGGCCAATCCACCCAAACCTGCACATCCCTGGGCACTATGGGACAATTTAGCATGGCCAATCCACCCTAACCTGCACATCCCTGGGCACTATGGGACAATTTAGCACGGCCAATCCACCCTAACCTACACCTCCCTGGGCACTATGGGGCAATTTAGCACGGCCAATCCACCCTAACCTGCACATCTTTGGACTGTGGGAGGAAACTGAAGCACCCGGAGGAAACCCACGCAGACACGGGGAAAGCCATACAAACTTCCCACGGACAGTAGCCTGAGGAACCCAAGTCCCCAGCAGCAGTGCTAATCGTGCTGCCATTAGGGAGGGATGAAGATTTTACAATCAAGGCTTCACCAGGGGCTGGTGTCAATATAGATCAGTGAGCACGCTGTGGTGCAGGGTGACATTACTGGAAGCAGAGATTTGGGACCACTCGGAATTGGTGTAGGGTTGGGAGACTGGCTAGTGGAGGATGAGGTGAGTACAAAAGGGTATTGAATCATTCAATGGCGTTGAATGACAGGGGAAGACTTGACGGACTGAATGGCCCACTCCTGCCCCAAAATTCCTTAGCCCATTGGGGTAATCAGTGATTAGTGTCAGAGTCGATAAAGTGTGGAGCTGGAAAAAGTACAGCAAGATAAGAGGCATTAGAGGAGCAGGAGAGTTGACATTTCAGCTGAAGAGTTGACTCTTTGTCAGGACTAATGAAGGGTCCGACCTGAAATATCAACTCTCCTGCTCCTCCGATGCGTCTTGACTTGCTGTGCTTTCTCCAGCTCCACTCTTTATCGACTCTTGACTTTCCAGCATCTGCAGCCCTCACTGTCTGCAAGTGACTGGCGTCAGACGCCTTCACTCGGTTAGAGGCAGAGATCAAGCTCGTGCTGCGACAGTAGGATGAGAGTCTCCTTGACATGTTGGTCAGCTCTTGTCACTGGAACTTGCGACATGCTCAGCAGTCGGATGATCAACAAGATCAGATCACTAATCGTCCTGAGGACAATTCCCAACCCCAAGAGGGAAGTGAGACCAACAGAGCTAGAAGCAGCGGTTGTTTGAGGGGATTTAGGGCCTATGACTCCACATGGCCCAAACCTCAGTTCCATCGCTGAACTTCTGCTTTTTCTAAGCTGAGAACCGCCGTGTTGCCATGGAGATGGCTCGCTTCACGGTGTTACCGAGCTGCAAGTTAAGTCAAATGGGTCATTTTTGAGATGCACCTCAAGGGAGGAGGGAGAGTGGTGGAGAGGTTTGGAAAATGAGAGAGAAAGTAGGCCTCTTGACCTGGCCTGTTTTTCAGCCGCATCACGATGTCTCCCTCAACAACATTTTCCCATTCTATCCCCAACCTCCTTGACATTTATAATCTCTACTTATCTGTCAGCCATTGCCTTTTATACACTCAATAACTACTCCTGACAACAGAGAGACCACAGCAGTTGGAAATGAAGAGTGAGTTGTGACCTTATTGAAACATGTAAGATTCTGAGGGGTCTCGATGGGATAGATGTGGAGAGGCTGTTTCACCTTGTCAGAGAGTCTAGGACCAGCGGTCATCATCTCAGATTGACGGCTCACCCATTCAGGGTGGCTCGGTGGTCAGCACTGCCCTCACAGCGCCAGGGACTCGGGTTCGATTCCGCCCTCGGGTGACTGTCCGTGTGGCGTTTGCACATTCGCCCCCGTGTCTGCGTGGGTTTCCTCCGGGTGCTCTGGTTTCCTCCCACAGTCCAGAGATGTGCAGGTTAGGTGGTGGATTCGCCGTGCTAAGTTGCCTGTCGTGTCCAGCCATGTGTGGGCAACGTGTGTTAGCTTAGGGGGTGGGATGCTCTTTGGAGGGTTGGTGATGATGGCTGAACAGGCTGCTCAGCACTTTTGGGATTCTATGATTTAAGATAGAGATAAGTAGGAATTTCTTCTCTCAAAGTTGGGGGGGTGTGCATCTGTAGAATTCTTTACAATAGACAGCAGTGGAGGCTGGATCATTAAGTATTTTCAAGACTGAGATAGTTTTTTTAATCAGGAAGGGGAATTGAAGGGGGGGGGTGTGAAAGTAAGAAAGTAGTGTTGAGGATGATCAGATTAGCCATGATCTTATTGAGTAGCAGAATAGACCTGATGGGCTGAATGGCCTACATCTGCTCCTGTGCTTTACAGTGTTAAGAAGGAAGCTCACCACCACCGTCACCTGCTCGAGGGCAATTGGAAGTTGGACCACGAGCAAAGCCTGGTCAGCGATGCGCACGATCTAAAAGTGAAACTTAAAACGATAAACCACTGAATCTCCTGTGGGACAGAGTATTCCAAAAACTCACCCCTTCCCCCACCTCTGAGTGAAGAAACTCACCTCAACTCAGTCCAAAATGGCCGACCACTTACCCTGTAGTCACCCAGTTGTAGACCCTCCCCCGCACCCCCTCACACACAGCTAGGGGAATTGTCACTCCCCACTCGAGACCATTTCTCTCCCATCTCATTCAATGTTATAATATTTCAAGTGCTCATCCAAATATTTTTTCAAGTTTGTAAGGTTTCCGACCTACCTTTCCAGGCAGTGCCTTCCCAAACCCCTCTGAGTGAAAACATTTTATTCCCCTCTGAATCTCCTGCCCTTTACCCTGGTCTCCTTCCTATCAGAAGGATGTTATGAAACTTGAAAGGGTTCAGAAAAGATTGACAAGGATGTTGCCAGGGTTGGAGGGTTTGAGCTACAGAGAGAGGCTGAACAGGCTGGGGCTGTTTTCCCTGGAGCGTCGGAGGCTGAGGGGTGACCTTGTAGAGGTTTCCAAATTATGAGGGGCATGGATAGGGTAAATAGGCAAGGTTTTTTTTCCCTGGGGTCGGGGAATCCAGAACTAGAGGGCGAGAGGGGAAAGATATAAAAGAGACCTATGGGGCAACTTTTTCACACAGAGGGTGGTACGTGTATGGAATGAGCTGCCAGAGGAAGTGGTGGAGGCTGGTACAATTGCAACATTTAAGAGGCATTTGGATGGGTATATGAATAGGAAGGGTTTGGAGGGATATGGGCCGGTTGCTGGCAGGTGGGACTAGATTGGATTGGGATATCTAGTCGGCATGGACAGGTTGGATGGACCGAAGGGTCTGTTTCCGTGCTGTACATCTCTATGACTCTATATGCCTTCTTAACCATCCTATTCACCTGCCCTGCTGACTTCAGGGAGGTGTGAATGATCACCCCAAGATCCCTCTGTTCCTCTGAGCTACCCAGTGTCCTGCATTCATTTAATTAACATTCATTTAATGCTCCCTCACCTTGTTTCTTCTTCCAGAGTCACCATCAATTGTGTTTTATGAGTGTTTTATGAGGGTTGTTGCCCTTTGTGAGAGATGAGGTGCAAAAGATAAGCAACTTTCGGTCTGTATGGAAAGGCTCATTATCTCAAGATGCAGGCTACCTTTGTTTGACAATTACTCTCACTCTCTCAGAAACAGGCCCACACTGAAACTGAAAGCAATAAAAACAGCATCTCTTTTCGAGATTAGAGAACGTTCTGGAAGATCCACACCTCAAATATTCCTGTAATTATACTTTGCGAAATGCAATTTTTTTTAAAAAAAAAGATGATGCAATTCTTGTGTTGGCCAGTTACATGAGGACTGCAGATGCTGGAGATCAGAGCTGAAAATGTGTTGCTGGAAAAGCGCAGCAGGTCAGGCAGCATCCAAGGAACAGGAGTATCGACGTTTCGGGCATGAGCTCTTCTTCAGGAATGAGGAAAGTGTGCCAAGCAGGCTAAGAAAAAAGGTAGGGGGGAGGGGCGTTGGAAATGCTATAGGTGGAAGGAGGTCAAGGTGAGGGTGATAGGCCGGAGAGGTCAGGAAGAAGATTGCAGGTTAGGAAGGTGGTGCTGAGTTTGAGGGTTGGGACTGAGACAAGGTGGGGGGAGGGGAAATGAGGAAACTGGAGAAATCTGAGTTCATCCCTTGTGGTTGGAGAGTTCCTAGCGGAAGATGGGGCGCTCTTCCTCCAGCCATCGTGTTGCTATGGTCTGGCGATGGAGGAGTCCAAGGACCTGCATGTCCTTGGCGGAGTGGGAGGGGGAGTTGAAGTGTTGAGCCACGGGGTGGTTGGGTTGCTTGGTCCGGGTGTCCCAGAGGTGTTCTCTGAAACGTTCCGCAAGTAGGCGGCCCGTCTCCCCAATATAGAGGAGGCCACATTGGGTGCAGCGGATGCAGTAAATGATGTGTGTGGAGGTGCAGGTGAATTTGTGGCGGATATGGAAGGATCCCTTGGGGCCTTGGAGGGAAGTGAGGGGGGAGATGTGGGCGCAAGGTTTGCATTTCTTGCGGTTGCAGGGGAAGGTGCCGGAGTGGAGGTTGGGTTGGTGGGGGGTGCGGACCTGATGAGGGAGTCACGGAGGGAGTGGTATTTCCGGAACGCTGATAGGGGAGGGGAGGGAAATATATCCCTGGGGGGGGTGGGGTCCGTTTGGAGGTGGCGGAAATGACGACTGATGATATGATGGTTTCATGTCAGGCAAGGCCCAGGGTGGGTGGGGAGCTACACCAGGGCTTTATGGCTCTCAGGGTGCCCCTGCAGTGCCCACAGACTGGTTTCTGCCTCTGCCAGAGGGGGGTAAGGCACCCACAGTCTGCACCTCAATTTTAACATCATCTGCCTGTTATGTTTTATTTTTCAGTTTAACTGTGGGAATCGCTGATAAGGGCAGCACTTACAAGACCATAATGTATAGGAGCAGAATTAGGCCATTTGGCCCATCAGATCTGCCAATCCTTAATTGCCCCTTGAATCAAGTGCCTCACTCGGCCATTGCAGTTAAGAGTTGACCATGTCACTGTGGATCAGGAGTCACGTGTAAGCTAGGATGGTAGATTTCCTTCTCTAAATGGCATGGATGAACCAGATGGGTCTTTTACAACAATTGAATGATAGTTCATGGCCACCATTACTGTGACAAGGTTTCAATTCCAGGTTTATCCACTGGATTAAAACTGCCCCCTAGATGCCATGGTGGGATTTGAACTCCTGTCATGGAGTTGACCAGCACAGAAACAGACCCTTTGGCCCTACCTGTACATGCTGACTAGGTTTCCTAAAGTGAACGAGTCCTATTTGCCTGCATTTAGCCCATATCCCTCTAAACCCTTCCTATCCATGTGCCTATCTAAACGTCCTTTAAATGTTGTATTTGTACCTGCCTCTACCACTTCCTCGTTTCATATAGAAACCACCCTCTTTGTGAAAAAATTGCCCCCTCAGGTCCTTTTTAAATCTTTCCCCTCTCACCTTCAACCTATGCCCTTTAAATAGATTAGATTACTTTCTTCCAGTGTGGAAACACGCCCTTCGGCCTAACAAGTCCACACCGACCCTCCAAAGAGCAACCCATCCTGACTCATTCCCCTACACCTAACACTACGGGCAATTTAACATGGCCAATTCACCTAAAACCTGCACATCTTTGGACTGTGGGAGGAAACCGGAGCACCCGGAGGAAACCCACGCAGACACGGGGAGAACGTGCAAACTCCACACAGACAGTTGCCCAAGGCGGGATTTGAACCCAGGTCTCTGGCGCTGTGAGGCAGCAGTGCTAACCACTATGCCACCGTGCTGCCCGTTAGATTTGGACTCCCCTACGCTTGGGCATAGACCTTGGCCGAATCACCTTATCTACGCCCCTCAGTATATAATAAATCTCTCTCAGGTCACTCCTCAGCCTCTGACACTTCACGGACAAAGGCCCCAGTCTTTTCAGCCTCTCCTGATAGTCAAACCCTCTCGTCTTGTTAACAGCCTTGTATATCTTTTTTGCACCCTTTCCAGTTTAATAACATCCTTCCTACATCAAGGTGACCAGAAACAGTACTCCAAATGTGCTCTTATAAAAAGTTTCGTGCAGTGGCAACAAGACACAGAAACATAAAAGAGAGAAGCAGGAGGAGGCCATTCGGCCCTTTGAGACTGCTATGCCATTCATCACCATCATGGCTGATCGTCCAATTCAATAGCCGAATTCCCCATAACCCATAACCTTTCTCCCCATAACCTTTGACCCCATTTGCCCCAAATGCTATATCTAACCGCCTCTTGAATACATTCAATGTTTCGGCATCAACTCCTTCCTGTGGTAATGAGTTCCACAGGCTCAGCACACGTTGGGTGAAGAAATGTCTCTTCATCTCCGTCCTATATGGTCCAGTCGGAATCCTCAGACTATGACCCCTGGTTCTGCACACACCCACCATCGGGAACATCCTCCCTGTATCTACCCTGTCTAGACCTGTTAGAATTCTATAACTCTCTTTGAGATTCCCTTCATTTGTCTGCATTGCAGCAAAAACGATCCTAACCTAATCAATCTCTCCTCCCGACTCCTATACTCAATGCTCTGACCAGTGAAAGGCCCCAAAATGGACCTCTAAATAACTAGGCCAGGGCATTACTATGACACCAGCATTGCATGATGGGATTGGTTAAAACAAAAACTAGTTCTGACTCCCCACCACCAGTGGAGGATGAAGTACTGGGACTGAATGGGTGAACTGACAGGGAGAGGGTCACGCAGACTGAACTGTGAATGTTGAAAATCAAGGGGTGATCCAGTCAGGTTTTCAGCCGAAGAATGGAGTTGTTAGGGTTGACAGAGAGAAACGATCTCCCAGCTTCCAGCACAAGAGGGTGGAACTTTAGGACGAAAGTTAGGCCATTTGTCTGGGTGCAGGGGGAAGGGTTAGCAGGTCCCACTTCCTCACACAAAGGGGAATGGAAATCTGGAGTCCTCCCCACCCTCGAAGCAAAAGCTGTGAAAATTCGGTTGCTGCCTTTTGTGTTTTTGTTTCATTAGGCAGCAGCACGAGGGGTTCGGGAATCAAGTTCGGGTTCATGGGATTAAATCGTAGAATCCCTACAGTCTGGAAGCAGGCCCATTGAGTCCACACTGATCCTCTGAACAGCATCCCACCCTCCTGCTCTATCCTATCCCAGTAACCTTGCATTGTCCCACCTAGCCTGCACATCCCTGGATACTATGGAGCAATTTAGCAATGGCCAGCCCACCTAACCTGCACATCTTTGGATTGTGGGATGAAACCAGAAACTTGGGGGAAACCCACACAGACACAGGGAGAACATGCAAACTCCACACAAGACAGCCACCCAAGGGTGGAATCGAACACGGGTCCCCAGCGCTGTGAGGCAGCAGTGCGAGCCATTGGGCCACCCAACTAGCTAGACAAGCAGCCTCAAGGGGGGAATGAATGGCCTCTTCCTATGTTGCTATATCAGCTGGGATGTTAAAGCAATCTCCCCATCAGTCTCATAATGGTTGAGTTGAAATTCCTGCTGTATCTATCGCTAGAGGAGCAGCCAGATAGTCTAATCTCACTCTGGTCTCTGCTCAGAAGCAGTCTTTAATGGATAAGGGAACGATTCTCCCTTAGAATATTTTCTCTTCCTTCCCACCCCACTATCTTGCTTCCTCTGCGTTGGCTGAGGAGTTTATGCCAATTGCTAATGGTGAGTTGCCACATACTTATCCCCAGCACCTTGTAATGAGGGACAGAAATCCTTCAGAAGGATTGGCATCATGAAAGGGGCAGCTTTGTGCTCAGTATCCCCTGTGAGTTGCTTAACTTGGGCATGACCTATCCAATAAAAACGCACTGCAGAAACTTTGGGCTGGTATTTACGAGCTTAAGGAGCCGTTCAGTGAGAGTGTCATTCTCCTGCACTCTTGCTCAACCTCTCTAGCCCAGAAAGTGAACGATTCCAACGGCAGACTGTCAGTCCTCTGCAGGTATTAAGTTGTTCCTGTAGACTTCAGAAATTTTATTTCTGATGTTTGAACTCTGAATTGACTCATTTTTTTTTCCAGCCTCTTTTCTCCTTGGTTTAAGGAGAGAGAAAATGGTGTCTCTCTATATATCACTGAGGTTACAGTTGCCCTGCTCAATGCACTTTGAGCACCCTGCAGGCTAAAGTTCAAAGTTAATAATTCCAACTAAATGTTGAAAATTACATAGTTCACAAATATGGAATTAAATTCACTCCTTAGTATCCAAATCCAATTGATTTGGATATTGAATGAACACCTTATTTAGTTTAGTTTTCTGGATTTTTTTTCAAATCAACTTTAATCATCTCCTGTGGTGAGATTTGAACCCTTGCCCCCAGGACACTACTGTAATTTATTGAAGCACTAGTCCAGTGACATTACTATTAAGGCACTACCACCACCCCACCCCCCTCCCCCCCACTACACAGTCCCTATTCCACTAGCTTGTCTTGTTGTTTATAACTCTTTCCTGATTGTTCACAAGTTTTGTGTCATCTGCGGAGTTTAAGATAGTACATCAAGGTTACTTGATCTACACGGACAGCAGAGGTTGTAGTACTGACCCCTGGAGAACCCTACTGCTGCACACCTTCTGAAAGACAACTGTTTCCCACTACTCTCTCTTTCCCTTTCCTATTCCTTGGATGCTGCCTAACCTGCTGTGCTTTAACCAGCAACACATTTTCAGCTTCCCTGTCACTCAGTCAACTTTGAATCCACACTGCAGCTGTCCCGTTTATCCCCTGGGCTTTGACTTTGAGGTGTGCCCTTTGCAAGTCTATTTGGAACAAATTTAACCTCATCAGCCCTCTTTGTCAGAAGACTCAGCCAAGTCTGCTGGACATTGGTTAGGCCCACTTTGGGAATACTGTATTCAAGTCTGGTCTCCCTGCGACAGGAAAGACGTTGTGAAACTTGAAAGGGTGCAGAAAACATTTACAAGGATGCTGCTGGGGTTTGAGCTATAGGGGGAGGCTGAACAGGCTGGGGCTGTTTTCCCCATTTGCTGATCTGTGCTCAACAGCAGTCTTGACTGGATAAGGAAAAATTTCTCTTCCTTCACACCCCGCCATCTTGCTTTCTGTGGAGCAAGAGGCTGAGGAGGTGAACTTCATAAAATCACGAGGGGCATGGATAGGGTGAACGGCTCAGGTCTTTTTTTTCCCAGGGTAGGGGAGTCCAAAACTAGAGAGCGTAGAGTCTTAGAGATGGACAGCACGGAAACAGACCCTTCGGTCCAACCCGTCCATGCCGACCAGATATCCCAACCCAATCTCGTCCCACCTGCCAGCACCTCGCCCATATCCCTCCAAACCCTTCCTATTCATATACCCGTCCAAATGCCTCTTAAATGTTGCATTTGTACCAGCCTCCACCACTTCCTCTGGTAACTCATTCCATACACGCACCACCCTCTGCGTGAAACAGTTGCCCCGTAGGTCTCTTTTATATCTTTCCCCTCTCACCCTAAACCTATGCCCTCTAGTTCTGGACTCCCCGACCCCAGGGGAAAGACTTTGCCTATTTACCCTATCCATGCCCCTCATGATTTTGTAAACCTCTATAAGGTCAGCCCTCAGCCTCCGACGCTCCAGGGAAGGGACCTGAGGGGCAGCTTTTTCACGCAGAGGGTGGTGCTTGTATGGAATGAGCTGCCAGAGGAAGGGGTGGAGTCAAAATGTGTGGTGCTGGAAAAGCACAGCAGGTTAGGAGGCATCCAAGGAGCAGGAGGATTGACATTTTGGGCATAAGCCTTTCATCAGGAATTTGAGGGTGTGGGGGGTGTGGTTAGGAGATAAATAGGAGAGGGGGTGGGACTGGGGGGAGGTAGCTTAGAAGGTGATAGGTAGATGAAGGTAAGGGGTGATGGTGATAGGTTGGAGCGGCTAGGTGGGAAGGAAGATGGACAGGTAGGACAGGTCAAGAGTGCGGTGCCGACTTGGAGGGTTGGATCGGGGAATGAGGAAACTGGTGAAATCGACATTGATGTCGTGTGGTTGGAGGCTCGCAAGGCAGAAGATGAGGTGTTCTTCCTCCAGGCATCGGATGGCCATGGTTGGCGATGGAGGAGGCCCAGGACTTGCATGTCCTTGGCGGAGTGGGAGGGAGAGTCGAAGTGGTCAGCAACAGGATGGTGGGGTTGTTTGGTGTGTCTATCCTGGAGATGTTCTCTGAAACATTCTGCACGTTGGCGTCCTGTCTCCCCAATATAGAGCAGACCACATCGAGAGCAACGGACACAGTAGATGAGGTGTTTGGATGTGCAGGAAAATCTCTGCCGGATGTGGAAGGATCCTTTGGGGCCTTGGATGGAGGTGAGGAGGAGGTGTAGGTGCAGGTTTTACACCACATGCAGTGGCAAGGCAAGGGGCCGGGTGGACACGGTGGGTTCGTGGGGGGCATGGATCTAATGAGGGAGTTGTGGAGGGAATAGTCTGTGCGGAATGCTGAAAGGGGTGGAGAGGGAAATATATCTCTGGTGGTGGGGTCTGACTGTAGATGGCGGAGGATGCTGCATTGTGCCTGGAGATTGGTGGGGTGGAAGGTGAGGACTAGGGCCTTGTTGCGGTTGGAGGGGTGAGGTTCAAGGGCGGTGGTGCAGGAAGTGGAGGAGATGTGTTGGAGGACATTGTTGACCAGGTGGGGGGGGGGTGAACTTGCAGTCCTGATAGTAGGAGGCCATCTGGGATATTCTGGAGCAGAATTGCTCCTCCTGGGAGCAGATGCGGTGGAGGCAGAGGAACTGGGAGTAAGGGATCACGTTCCGACAGGAGGAGGGGTGGGAGGAGGTGTAGTCCCGGCAGCTGTGGAAGTCGGTGAGTTTGAAGTAGATTTCCATGCTGAGCTGGTCACTGGAAATGGAGACAGAGAGGTTCAGGAAGGAGAGGGAGATGTCCAAGATGGTCCGAGTGAACTTGAGGTCGGGGTGGAAGGTGTTCGTGAAGTCGATGAACTGTTCGACCTCCTCGTGGGAGCACGAGATGACGTCAATACAGTCATCAATGTAGCGGAGGAAAAGGTGGGGAATACAGCCAGTGTAACTATGGAAGATGGACTGTTCCATGTACCAAACGAAGAGGTAGGCATAGCTGGGGCCCGTGCAGGTGTCCATGGCTACCCCTCCTTCTGAAGGAAATGGAAGGACTCGAAGGTGAAATTGTTACGGGTGGGGACCAGTTCAGCTAATTGGATGAGTATGTCAGTGGAAGGGTACTGGTTGGGTCAGCGGGAGAGGAAGAAACGGAGGGCTTGGAGGCCTTCATCTTGGCAGATGGACGTGTACAGGGACTGGATGTCCATGGTGAAGATAAGGCAGCAGGGGCCGAGGAACCGAGTCATGGCGGCCATGGAGGGTGTGGGCGGTATTCTGAATGATCCTGGACCAAGAGGGACAGGACGGTGTCAAGGTATGAGGAGATATGGTTCAGTGGGGCAGAAGCAGGTGGACACAATGGGTCGACTGGGGCATCTTGGGTAAGAGGTAGAGCTGGGTGGTGTGGGGTTCCTGGACTGTGAGCGAAGAGGCTGTGCTTGGGAGATCCCCTGAGGCAAAGTGGTTGTGGATGGTCTGGGACTGATAGGTTTGGTGATGGGAGGTGAGGTCGTGGTCGAGGAGGTACAATCCAGGTAGCTGTGGGAGTCGGTGGGTTTGAAGTAGATGTCCGTGTTGAGTTGGTCACTGGAAATGGTCATAGTAGGAGGAGATATCTGTGGGTTGGTGCCTGGCTTCAGCCGTGCATAGGTTGGTGCGCTAAACTACCACTGGCCCCCCCGTCTGCTGGTTTGATGGTGAGGTTAGGGTTGGAGCGGAGGGAGTTGGGCTGCACATTGCGAGGGTGAGAGGTTGGAGCGATTGAGAGGGGTGGACAGGTTGAGGTGGTCAATGTCATGGTGGCAGTTGGAGATGAAGAGATCGAGGGTGGGTAACAGACCAGCATGGGGTGTCCAAGTGGATGGGATACATTGGAGGCAAGCGAAGGGGTCCTTGGAGGATAGGTGGGAGTCCTGATGGAAAAAGTAAGCATGGAGGTGGATGCAACGGAAGAAATATTCAATGTTGCAACATGTGTGGAGGCTGGTACAACTGCAACATTTAAAAGGCATCTGGATGGGTATATGAGTAGGAAGGTTTCAGAGAGAAAACGGCCAAATGCTGGCAAATGGGACTAGGTTAATTTCGGATATCTGGTTGAGTTGAACCGAAGTGTCTGTTTCTGTGTGGAAGTGGGTACTGTAGATGTGGGAGATTAGAGTCTGGATTAGAGTGGTACTGGAAAAGCACAGCAGGTCAGGCAGCATCCGAGGAGCAGGAGAATCGACATTTCAGGCAAAAGCCCTTTATCAGGATGAAGGCCTGAAATGTCGATTTTTCTGCTCCTCGGATGCTGCCTGACCTGCTGTGCTTTTCCAGCACCACTCTAACCTTGACTCTGTGTCTGCTTCTGTGCTGTACATCTCTATGGCTGCACCTGCCTTTAACCTCATCGACCCTCTCTGTTCCTTTGTCAGAAAACTCAGTCATGCTCGCTGATTTGCCTTCAACTAACCTGACCTAGCTTTCCCGTTCGAACCAAGCGAACAGTTAATGATGTCCCGGCTTCTCAAGGACCCCTCCAACCACCGAAGTTAAAAGTACTGCCCTTTTGACCGGTGTGCCCCACCAGCCCTCTGACAGTTCTCCAAGTCCTCTCACATGGCCCTCCTCTGTACAGAGGATGGGAAGGTTAAGGTCAGTGTCTCTGCCAACCTCAAGGTGACTGCCATCCAGGCAGACTTTAGATCCCTGCTCTTAACCGATTGTAAACCCCATCCCGTTTCTCCAACGCCAAGAGTTGGTTGGTGTTCACACCCTGGGTCAAGGCAGTTGCGAAGTGCACATTGAGTGCTTCAGATGTGCTGTCTGCCTCTACCAATCTGGTCCCTCATCTGTTTCCCTGTTCAACTGCAGCCCTTCCCAGCACCACAGTTTCACTATGTAACCAAACCGTGTGCTTATGAACAAGCTCGTGTT
Source organism: Hemiscyllium ocellatum (assembly GCF_020745735.1). Lineage (NCBI taxonomy): Eukaryota > Metazoa > Chordata > Chondrichthyes > Orectolobiformes > Hemiscylliidae > Hemiscyllium > Hemiscyllium ocellatum. Next base: position 11,148,596 of record NC_083446.1, read on the forward strand.
GGATACGTTTCCAACCATCCTAATGAAGGAATACTAAATTAACGCGGTGAAGGCTTGCCCAAGATCACCCTGGACCGTAAACTGGTTTCAGCGTTTGTTCCGAGTTTAGTTCTGCAGATGTGTTTCTGTTCTTTGTTCTTGATTATAAGCAGTCAGTTCATTCTGGGAATGTATTGCAGAGAGGTATTTTCTGAGAATCAAAATGCGACGGTCATTTCGAGCCAACCTTCCACATCTTGGGGATTCACTCGAGGGATTCGACTTTCTCTGTCGCATGCTTCTGGGCAAAGGTCGCTTTCTGCTGTCAGTGTTAAAAGAGAGAGATTCTCCTCCCAGCCACCCCAAGCTGGACTTTCTTAAAATGTAACAGCGGGGAGTAGTTGCTTTTAATCAGGCGAGGGTAACAAAGTGATGAATAATCATTTCCGATCGTGCCAGTTGGTTTTGCCTGGTTTAACCCCAAATGTGATACGGTACATACCACGCTATGACCTCCCCCACCCCCTGTCCTGACTTGGAAATATATCCATCACTGTTGACGCTTCAAAATCCTGGAATTCCCTCCCTCATAGAGTCCTGCAAATAGCCCATCAAAAACAAATTCCCAACTCTTTGCAGCACTTGGCTCATAGTGCTGTAGGCCTTGTTCTTCAGGCTGAAAGGATGGAAGGGAATGGTGAGTGACCAGTCTTGATCATACAGACTGGGGAAGCTAATCGAACTATACACAGACTGAAGGGACTGTTTCCATGCTGTACACATCTATGACTCTGAGAAAGTGGCTCACCATCCCCTCATCCAGGGCAATTATGGGATGGGCATATTCTGGATCTAGCCGGCAGCATGGACCTCCCATGAAAAAAAGATAGGATAAAAGCTCCTGTGGCTTCCGATCAGGAGGTGACCTCACATATACACAAGCTCTCACATGTGTACACACTCTCACATGTATAGACTCTCACGTGTACACACTCACACATACACACACTCACATGTGAATACACCCTCACACATACACCGTTTCATATATACACACTCTCGTACTCAGACTCTCACATATACACACTCTCACATGTACGCACGCACTAATGAAATCACTCTGACATGTACACACTGTCTCACATGTACTCACATTCTCACATGTACACACATTCACAAATATGCGCTTCCTCACATATACACATCCTCTCTCTTGGACATACTCACATGTACACACTTTTTTGTGTACATAAACTTTCAAATATATACATACTCTCACAAGTACACACAATTTCACACGTACATGCACCCTCACATCGACACTCACATGTACAGACACAATTATGTATGTGTATATATATATATATATATTTATATACATACACTGTCTCACATGCACATACACTCTCATGTACACATTCTCACATGTAAACTCACACATGTGCATGCACACTCACATATACACACTCACGCACACACTCTCACATACGCACACTCTCATGCATGCACATTCTCACGTACACACACACATGAATACCCTCTCACGTATACACAATCTCCCATGTACACACCTTCAAACAAGTTTACTCTCTCATGTACACACTTTCACATCTACACATACACACACTGTCACATGTGCACACACCCACTCAGAAGGACACACACATCCCATTTCCAAGGCATGGTGGGGGGGAATGTGGTGTGGGAGGGGAGCCCTTGTGACAATGTAAAAAACTCCCAGATTTGGTCACCATCAGCACGTGGCAGTGTCTGCTGGTATTTTGGCCTGAACAGCACTCTCCAACCCCATTGGTGGGAGTGAGTCGGCCTTGAGAGACGAAGGAAAAGTAGAAGAATTTTATTTGGGGAAGGGGAAAAAACAGGGGATTTCTCTCGGACCTCCAGCCGAAATGTATCCCACTTGGCCAAACGAGGTTTGCTCCCATTCCTTTTGCTTGTATTGTCAGTCCTTTTGAAGATGAAAGAAGCAGATCTAATCTGAATGCAGGCTTCTTCCACTGTTCTCAACCAAAGTTGAATTGTGAAATTTATTTCCAGTAACACTGTGCTGGTACTCTGCTAGAGCCCGAAAGAGATCAGTCAACGCGGTGTTGAAATTTTAGACTGTTCCTCAACGCCTTTCCTTTTGTGAGTGGGGGAGACTGAGCTTTCCTCTCTCCTGAGGGATGTGTTTCCACACCTACCACCACCTCCCCAAGCAGCCTGGCTCCCGTTTTAAGATTCTGCCCATCCCCCCCACCCTCGTTCTAGACCCTTCCCCATCATCAGAGGAAATAGGGTCACCGAAGAAAAACTACTTCAATCATCTTAAACCCCTCGATTAGACCATCCTCTTAATCTTCCCCATTCATAGAGTTGTACGCAGCTTGGACCGTTCTGCCCAACCCGTCCATGCTGACCAGATATCCTAAGTTAATCTCGTCCCATTTGCCAGCATTTGGCTCCTATCTCTCTAAGCCCTTCCTATCCATGTACCCATCCAGATGCCTTTTAAATGTTGTCATTGTACCAGCCTCCACCACTTCCTCTGGCAGCTCATTCCATACACGTACCACCCTCTGGGTGAAAGGGTTGCCCATTAGATCTCTTTTAAATCCTTCCCCTCTCACCTTAAGCCTACGCCCTCTACTTTTGGACTCCCCCACACAGGGGAAAATACCTTGTCTATTTATCCCATCCATACCCTTCATAATTTTATAAACCTCTATAAGGTCACCCCTCAACCTCCGATGCTCCAGGGAAAACAGCCCCAGCCTATTCAACCTCTCCCGATAGGTCAAGCCCTCCAGCCCTGGCAACATCCTTGTAAATCCTTACTGAACCCTTTAAAGTTTAACAGCATGATACCTATAGCAGGAATTGATGATCTTCCAATTCAGGGACTATTATGAGAATTAAGCCCATGGCAGCCCCTCCCCCCACCTTGAAAGCAAACCCATTAACTTCGTCCTGTTATAAATACCGATTGATACAGGACTGTGGGAGGGAGAACAGGACTGCGTGTATAATTTGGGGATTAATGCAGGGCTTTGGAGAGGATGTGGGCAGAGGGATAATCCTGAAGATTAATACCAGGGTAGTGGGGGAGAGAATTGAGCAGATTTTTTTTTGTTATTCACTGAGAGGATGTTGGCTTCGCTGGCCGGGCCAGTATTTATTGCCCTGTCCCTAGTTGTCCCTTGAGAAGCTGCCTTCTTGAACCACTGCAGTCCAGGTGCTATAGGTTGACCCGCAATGCCCTGAGGGAGGGGATTCCAGGATTTCGACCCAGCGACAGTGGTGATATATTTCCAAGTCAGAATGGTAAGTAGCTTGGAGGGCAAGTGCTTGTGGGTTTGGAAAGTGTGTCTGAGGATCTTTGGAGAATTTCTGCAATGCATCTTTGTTGAGCAACACTCTGCTGCTACTGAGTAAGAGTGGTGGAAGGGGTGGATATGGTACTGGTCACGTGGGGCTGCTTTGTCCTAGAGAGTCATAGAATCATACAGCACAGAGCCAGGTCATTTGGCCCAAGCTGTCAGAATAACAGGGTGGTTATGGTAGGGGAGTTTAACTTTCCAAACATACACTGGGACTGCCATAGTGTTTAAAGGTTCAGATGGAGAGGAACTTGTTAACTGTGTCCAAGACAATTTTCTGATTCAGTATATGGATGTACCTACTAGAGAAGGTGCAAACCTTGACCTACTCTTGGGAAATAAGGCAGGGCAGGTGACTGAGGTGTCACTGGGGGAGCACTTTGGGGCCAGCGACCATAATTCTATTAAATTTAAAATCGTGATGGAAAAGGATAGGCCGGATCGAAAAGTCAAAGTTCTAAATTGGAGGAAGGCCAATTTTGATGGTATTAGGCAAGAATTTTCAAAAGCTGATTGGGGGCAGATGTTCACAGATCAAGGGACGGCTGGAAAATGGGAAGCCTTCAGAAATGAGATAACAAGAATCCAGAGACAGTATATTCCTGTCAGGGTGAAAGGGAAGGCTGGTAGGTATAGGGAATGCTGGATGACTAGAGAAATTGAGGGTTTGGTTAAGAAAAAGAAGGAAGCATATGTCAGGTATAGACAGGATAGAGCGAGTGAATCCTTAGAATAGTATAAAGGAAGTAGGAGTATACTTAAGAGGGAAATCAGGAGGGCAAAACGGGGACATGAGATAGCATTGAGAGTCAAGGAGAATCCAAAAGGTTTTTTACAAAGACATTAAGGACAAAAGGGTAACTAGGGAGAGAATAGGGCCCCTCAAAGATCAGCAAGGCAGCCTTTGTGTGGAGCCGCAGGAGATGGGGGAGACACTAAATGAGTATTTTGTATCAGTATTTACTGTGGAAAAGGATATGGAAGATATAGACTGTAGGGAAATAGATGGTGACATCTTGCAAAATGTCCATATTACAGAGGAGGAAGTGCTGGATGTCTTGAAATGCATAAAAGTGGACAAATCCCCAGGACCTGATCAGGTGTACCCTCGAACTCTGAGGGAAGCTAAGGAAATGATTACTGGGCCTCTTGCTGAGGTATTTGTATCATCGATAGTCACAGGTGAGGTGCCGGAAGACTGGAGGTTGGCAAACGTGGTGCCACTGTTTAAGAAGGGTGGTAAGGACAAGCCAGGGAACTATAGACCAGTCAGCCTGACCTCGGTGGTGGGCAAATTGTTGGAGAGAATCCTGAGGGACAGGATGTACATGTATTTGGAAAGGCAAGGACTGATTCGGGATAGTCAACATGGCTTTGTGCGTGGGAAATCATGTCTCACAAACTTGATGGAGTTTTTTGAAGAAGTAACAAAGAGGATTGATGAGGGTAGAGAGGTAGACATGATCTAAATGGAGGAAAAAGTGAGGACTGCAGATGCTGATCTAAATGGACTTCAGTAGGGCATTCGACAAGGTTTCCCATGGGAGACTGGTTGGCAAGGTTAGATCTCATGGAATACAGGGAGAACTAGCCATTTGGATACAGAACTGGTTAGAAGACAGAGGGTGGTGAAGGGTTGTTTTTCAGACTGGAGGCCTGTGACCAGTGGATTGCCACAAGGATCGGTGCTGGGTCCACTACTTTTTGTCATTTATATAAATGATTTGGATGCTAGCATGAGAGGTACAGTTAGTAAGTTTGCAGATGACACCAAAATTGGAGGTGTAGTGAACAGCGAAGAGGGTTACCTCAGATTACAACAGGATCTGGACCAGATGGACCAATGGGCTGAGGAGTGGCAGATGGAGTTTAATTTAGATAAATGCGAGGTGCTGCATTTTGGGAAAGCAAATCTTAGTAGGACTTATACACTTAATGGTAAAGTCCTGGGGAATGTTGCTAAACAAAGAGACCTTGGAGCAGGTTCATAGCTCCTTGAAAGTAGGGTCTCAGGTAGATAGGATAGTGAAGAAGGCGTTTGGTATGCATTCCTTTATTGGTCAGTGTATTGAGCATAGGATTAGGAGCCATGTTGCGGGTTTACAGGACATTGGTTAGGTCTCTATTGGAATATTGCATGCAATTCTGGTCACCTTCCTATCGGAAAGATGTTGTGAAACTAAAGGGTTCAGAAAAGATTTACAAGGATGTTGCCAAGTTTGGAGGATTTGAACTATAGGGAGAGGTTGAATAGGCTGGGGCTGTTTTCCCTGGAGCGTCGGAGGCTGAGGGTGACTTTATAGAAGTTTTTAAAATCATGAAGAGCGTGGATAGGGTAAATAGACAAAGTTTTTACCCTGGGATGGGGGAGTCCAGTACTAGAGGGCATAGGTTTAGGGTGAGAGTGGAAAGGTATAAAAGAGACCTAAGGGAGCAACGTTTTCATGCAGAATATGGTATGTGTATGATTAGATTAGATTCCCTACAGTAAGGAAACAGGCCATTTGGCCCAACAAGTCAACACTGACCCTCCGAAGAGCAACCCACCCAGACCCATTCCCCTACCCTATATATATTCCTGACTAATGTACCTAACACTATGGGCAATTTAGAATGGCCAATCCACCCTAACCTGCACATCTTTGGACTGTGGGAGGAAACCAGAGCACCCGGAAGAAACCCACGCAGACACGGGGAGAATGCGCAAACTCCACACAGGCAGTCGCCCGAGGCTGGAATCGAAACTGGGGCCCTGGTGCTGTGAGGCAGCAGTGCTAACCCACCGAGCCCTGCGCTGCCCACGTACGGAATGAGTTGCCAGAGGAAGTGGTGGAGGCTAGTAAAATTGCAACATTTAAAAGGCATCTGGATGGGGACATGAATAGGAAGGGTTTGGAGGGATATAGGCCGGATGGTGGTCGGTGGGATGAGATTGGGTTGGGATATCTGGTCGGCAGGGACGGGTTGGACATGAGGGTCTGTTTCCGCGCTGTACATCTCTATGACTCTATGGTCCGTGCCGGCCAATTGTCCGTCTGTACTAACCCCAGTTCCCTGCACTTGGCCTACATCCTCCTAATCCGAGCTACTTGAGTGTTGTTGAGCGATCTATTGAGGGCAAGTGGGGAATATCCCACCACACTCCTGACTAGTGCCTTGTGGATGATGGATAGGCCTTGGGGAGTCAGGAGGGGAGTTACTCGTCACAGTATTCCTAACCTCTGACCTGCTTTGTAACCGTTGTCTGACTCAAAAACCATTTTCTAACACTTGTATTGTATCTCTTAGCCTCTCTTATTTCTGGCTGATTCAGGCTTATTAATTAAGATTGACTGGAAACAGGATTTGAGAGTCTGCTGCGCTCTGCAAAGTTAGTCAGAGGTTTCTGAAAGGAAGTTGTAAAAGGATTAAGTGAAAGTTGTAAACATATAAGCACTTGTTGAAACAGGGAGTTAACACGACAAAGTACACTGGCAGCGACAGAGTCTGAGTGAAGATTAAGTTGTGTACCAGGACTGTCGACATAAAGTGAGCTAAAAGCTGTCAAACAAGAAAGACTACTATACCAAATTTACAGCACTAAAGGCCGTTTAGCCAATCAGGTTTGTGCTGTTTTTTTTGAGAAGAACAATCCCCAAACTAATCCCACTGCCCCTTTCTCTCCCCATAACCCTGTATCGATCCCCAAACTAATCCCACTGCCTCAATCTCTCCCCATAGCCCTGTATCAATCCCCAAACTAATCCCACTGTCCCACTCTCTCCCCATAGCCCTGTATCAATCCCCAAACTCATCCCACTGTCCCACTCTCTTTCCATAGCTCTGCATCGATCCCCAAACTAATCCCACTGCCCCACTCTCTCCCCATAGCCCTGTATCAATCCCCAAACTCATCCCACAGCCCCACTCTCTCCCCATAGCTCTGCATCGATCCCCAAACTAATCCCACTGCCCCACTCTCTCCCCATAGCCCTTTATCGATCCCCAAACTCATCTCACTGCCCCACTCTCTCCCCATAGCCCGGTATCAATTCCCAAACTAATCCCACTGTCCCAATCTCTCCCCATAGCCCGGTATTAATCCTCAAACTAATTCCACTGCCCCACTCTCTCCCCATTGCTCTGTATCGATCCCAACTAATTCCGCTGCCCCACTCTCTCCCCATAGCCCTGTATCAATCCCCAAACTAATCCCACTGCCCCACTGTCTCCCCATAGCCCTGTATCAACCCCCAAATTAATCCCGCTGCCACACTCTCTCCCCATATCCCTGTATCCATCCCCAAACTAATCCCACTGCCCCACTCTCTCCCCATAGCCCTCTATCAATCCCCAAACTAATCCCATTGCCCCACTCTCTCCCCATAGCCCGGTATCAATTCCCAAACTAATCCCACTGCCCACTCTCTCCTCATAGCCCGGTATTAATCCCCAAACTAATCCCATTGCCCTGCTCTCTTCCCATAGCCCTGTATCAATTCCCAAACTAATCCCACTGCCCCTCCCTCTCCCCATAGCCCTGTATCAATCCACAAACTAATCCCACTGCCCTGCTGTCTCCCTATAGCCCTGTATCAATCCCCAAACTATTCCCACTGCCCTGCTCTCTTCCCATAGCTCAGGATCAATCTCCAAACTAATCCCCTAGCAAAACTGGAATTATTGGATGTCTGGGCAAACTCTCTAACTGGCGAGTTGGAGATGTGAGGCAAGTACAGGTCCTTCCTGTGTGAAATTATTGATGTGTAGCCCTTGCAGGCCACTGAGTATAAAATTCTTATCTGTAACAATGTGCAATTATGATGCCCCTGCAGTCAAATAGCCACCTCGTGCACACTGTCAAGTTGTGGTAATCAGTCCTGTGTGGGTACACCTCTTTGCCGGATCTAAGTGCAGCCTTCTATCCCACTGTAACCCAACCCAACACTATCAGGGCCTGACATCCGCACAGAATAGACTGATGTAACTATGGACTGCGACCACATGGTGCACTAAGCCAATGCCAGCTAATCATCTATCCTGATTAGATTACTTACAGTGTGGAAACAGGCCTTTCGGCCCAACAAGTCCACACCGACCCTCCAAAGAGCAACCCACCAAGACCCATTCCCCTACATTTACCCTTTCACCTAACAATATGGGTAATTTAGCACGGCCAATCCACCTAACCTGTACATTTTTGGACTGTGGAAGGAAACTGGAGCACCTGGAGGAAACCCACACAGACACGGGGAGAATGTGCAAACTCCACACAGACAGTTGCCAGAGGCGGGAATTGAACCCGGGTCCCTGGCGCTGTGAAGCAGTAGTGCTCACCACCGTGCTGCCCATTAATTAGTCCCACGTTATCCGCCAACTCTCCCCCCACGCCTTTGCTCTTGCTCCCGTGGGCCCTGCACGTTTATTACTCTCAAGTGTCGGAGGTGCCACTTTTCTGACAAGGCCCCCACCATCATGGCCTCACAGGTGGGCCCAAAGAATCCCAGAAAGAACAGCAAAGGGGAGGAGGGGCTGGAGGAGGGGGCTTGGGCAAACTGTCTGGTGTCCTATACACACCCATCAGTCAACTGATCCAGGCTTGGCTTGTTTGTGGGATCTTGCTGTGTACCGATTGCCAGCTGAGTTTCCATCAAAAAGTCCTGTCACAGGCCTTAATGTTAAAGACCCACCTTCTCGCAAAATGCTATAAATGACATGACGTCCAACGCTGAGCGAGAATCCTTTTAGACTCCCTTTATAAAGCAAACCCAATGAGCCATCCTGAAGGTTATGATTGTTCTCAAAAGACTGAAATAAAAGGGACAGATGCGCACGAAATGTGGATCGAGACAGGCCTCAGCACCTCAAACACTGGTTCAGTCTTAACTAGAGTATTGTGTCCACTTGTGGGCACTGGAAGGAAGGACAGGAAGGCTTTGCGGGGAGAATTGCTCATTCAGACAGCCAGTAAAGGCTTGACCGGCCTTGCGACCTACTCCCGCAGTGTAACCAGTCTGAAAACCCACCCTGTGCCTGCAACACTGCCAAACTATGAGTGATATACTGTTTCAATGGGGGCCATACCAAAGACAGCTGGAAATCACTGTTCTGCTCTAAGCAAAACATCTAATCGGGTTAGACAGTAGAAAAAAAACTCAAGCAACTCAAACGGTCAATGGAGAGTTTCAGAACTGGAATGGAAAATCAGCTCAAAAAATCATTGTCAGTGGTGATAACGGAGTTCAGGCCCCACTGGTCTCGAAGAGTCTACCCTTACTGATATAACTACAGAAGAGGGGGCAGACTATCAGGTATTACAAACCCATCGATGGCCTATTGCCCAGACCTCTTGATTACTTTGGCCAGGCCCAGGAACAGTCCAATTGAGGAGATCTTCTTTTCTGCCGTCCCTCCACACGGAGAGCCCATTGGTCTAGGACATTTAAAAGTAACCCTTTCAAGCACCCATTGTTCTACATGGGGGGGGGGGGCGCGGAACAATTCAGACTGTTAAACACCCTGGCTCAGTGATTAGCACTGCTGCCTCACAGCAGCAGGGATCCAGGTTCGATTCCCGCCTCAGGCAACTATCTGTGTGGAGTTTGCACATTCTCCCCATGTCTGCCTGGGTTTCCTCAAAGGTATGGAATGAGCTGCCAGAGGAAGTGGTGGAGGCTGGTACAATTGCAATATTTACGAGGTGTTCGGATGGGTATATGAATAGGAAGGGTTTGGAGGGATATGGGCCGGGTGCTGGCAGGTGGGACTAGATTGGGTTGGGATATCTGGACGGGGTTGGACCGAAGGGTCTGTTTCCATGCTGTACATCTTTGTGACTCTGCGTGCGGGGTCAGGTGAACTAAATTGCCAATAGTGTTAGGTGCATTAGAAATGGGACTCTTCGGTGGGTCAGTGTGGACTTGTTGGGCCGAAGGGCCTGTTTCCACACTGTAGGGAATCTAATCTAATTTCAGGAGAAGGTCAAAGTTGCTTGATGAATGTTACCAAATTATCTTTCTTTTTAAAAGAGAGCCAGTTTACAGACAGAACCTGTTGAGATCTAACACACAAAAGTGACTGAGCCACTTTGAGATATGCCTTCTTAAAAAAAAAGGGCTCAAATTCTCTTCTTAATTTCCAGGATTTTACCATTTTTTGCACAAGTCAGGGTTTTTTCTGGCCAGACTATTTTAATCTCGACACGTGGGTGGCCCTTACCGGGCAATGCGAAAGAGAGAGAGAGAGAGAGATACACACACCAACACACACGCACATCAAATGAAATACTCTGAAAAGTAGGAGGAGGAGGAAACTATGGGACTTTCCCAGACACGTGACTTCTTATTAAAGCCGGATGAAATAGTTTTCCATCACTGAGGGATCGGCTTACAGTCAAACGAAACTGCAGCTTCCTCATAAAAGGGAGCTGAGTGCACTGGGGGGGACAGGCATCTCTGCATGAGAGAGCTTCGAGCCCAGTGACTGGAAGGGAGGACTCTCGCCTTTTGCAGCACACATTTAGAGTCGTTCTCACAGTCCTCTCTGACCCAGGAGCTATATGAAGTTTCTCAGCCTCCCCACGCTCTGCAGCATGGCTGAAACAGCCCTGGACTACTCCCCAGAATTTGAAACGGACGATTCCAGTCAGAACTCTGAAAAGGTAAGGGACCACACCAGCCCCACTCCAGCAGCAGGTTCCCTCTGACTGTCAACTTGACTCTCTCTCCACGCGGAGAGGTGAGGCTGGTGCCAGCACCATCTCCAGCCCGCACTCGGGTGGGCTTCATGGACCCCGGGTCAGCAGGGCAAAGGGCTCAGACGGGCAATTTCACTCTGTAGTTTTTATTCTTGGGGAAAGCAGAAAACTCCTGTTGATTCTCAAAGTGACACACGTTGCAACTGGCAGTTCTCTGCAAACAGCAGTCCACCCATGCACACAGATTCTGTGATAGCTGAGGGAGTGCTGCACTGTCAGAGGGTCAGTGCTGAGGGAGCGCCGCACTGTCGGAGGGTCAGTGCTGAGGGAGTGCCGCACTGTCAGAGGGTCAGTGCTGAGGGAGTGCTGCACTGTCAGAGGGTCAGTGCTGAGGGAGCGCCGCACTGTCGGAGGGTCAGTGCTGAGGGAGTGCCGCACTGTCAGAGGGTCAGTGCTGAGGGAGTGCTGCACTGTCAGAGGGTTAGTGCTGAGGGAGTGCCGCACTGTCGGAGGGTCAGTGCTGAGGGAGTGCCGCACTGTCAGAGGGTCAGTACTGAGGGAGTGCTGCACTGTCGGAGGGTCAGTGCTGAGGGAGTGCTGCACTGTCAGAGGGTCAGTGCTGAGGGAGTGCTACACTGTCAGGGGGTCAGTACTGAGGGAGCTCTGCACTGTGGAGGGTCAGTACTGAGGGAGTGCCACACTGTCAGAGGGTCAGCACTGTGGGAGTGCCGCACTGTCAGAGGGTCAGTACTGATGGAGCGCTGCACAGTCGGAGGGTCAGTGCTGAGGGAGCACCACACTGTCGGGGGGTCAGTGCTGAGGGAGCACCACACTGTCGGGGGGTCAGTGCTGAGGGAGCACCACACTGTCGGGGGGTCAGTGCTGAGGGAGCACCACACAGCCGGAGGGTCAGTGCTGAGGGAGCACCGCACTGTCGGGGGGTCAGTACTGAGGGAGCAGTGCAGAAGTTGCCATCCTTTGCATTGGATCTTAATCTGGACCCCAAAGTGGCCCTCTCACAGGCAGAAGAGACTATTCAATAAAGGGGTGTGGTCTCATGGAGGGGTGAGGGAGGGGTTAGTATTCATCATGGCACCTTGGGGTTTAAACGTGCCCCTACATTAGCAGCATAATTTGAGGATTTATTGCTGACCGTGGACAGCGCTGAATGGAAATGAGACTTGAATATGGTGCTGAGGGAATACCAGGCTCCAATCTGCTGTGGGGCGAGTGGTGGAGGTGAGGAGTGCAGGGTCTTTCAAAAGCCTCCTGATGTTGGAGGAGCACAGGGCTGTGGCCTCTGTCAGATCAGCCCCCAGTGCACAGCCAATCAGAAGCTGGGATTCCTTGGGTCAGGACTGGGTATATGTTTGCAGAGGGCAGGGAGGGAGGGGGGAACGGTTCCTCTGACCCGACGTTCATGAGGGTTTTTCTCCTTGCACAACGCAGGATTACGACGGTGATCATAAGAAATTGAGACGAAGGGAAAAGAACAGGATTGCAGCCCAAAAAAGCAGACAGAAACAGACGCAGAGAGCAGACAGCTTGCACCAGGTAAGCAGTGACGCCCTCATAGAATCCCTAGTGTGGAAGGAAGCAGGCCATTCGAGTCAACAGTGATCCTCTGAAGAATATCCCTACCCAATCCAGCCGCCCCCAGCCTATCCCTGTAACCCTGCATTTCCCAGGGATGGTGCGGGTATGGAATGAGCTGCCAGAGGAAGTGGTGGAACATGGTACAATTGCAACATTTAAAAGGCATCTGGATGGGGATATGAGCAGGAAGGATATGGGCCAAATGCTGGCAAATGGGACTAGATTAGGCTAGGATATCTGGTTGGGATGGAGAAAGTGAGGACTGCAGATGCTGGAGATCAGAGCTGAAAATGTGTTGCTGGAAAAGCGCAGCAGGTCAGGCAGCATCCAAGGAACAGGAGAATCGACGTTTCGGGCATGAGCCCTTCTTCAGGAATGGACAAGTTGGTTGGGATGGACAAGTTGGACTGAAAGGTCTGTTTCTGTGCTGTTAATCTCAGACTCTCTGACTCAGCCGCCTGTTCCCGCAAACTCCCCCACACCCTTTGCTCCCTTTAGCCCTAAAAACTATATCTAACTCCTTCTTGAAAACATTCAACGTTTTGGTCTCAAGCATTTTCTGTGATAAAGAATTCCATAGGGTTGCTCCCAGTCTCTGGGGTGGAAGACATTTCGCCCCATCTCAGTCCAAAACGGCACATCCCGTAATCCTTAGCCTGTGACCCCCTGGTTCTGGATTCTCCAGGTCATCAGGAATATCCTTCCAATGTTTACCCTGTCTAGTCCTGTTAGAATGGTAAAGGTTTCTATGCATTTTTCTAAACTTGAGCGAATATAGTCCCAAACTATCCAGTTTCTCTTCATATAACGGTAAGGTCCTAGGGAGTGTTGCTGAACAAAGAGACCTTGGAGTGCAGGTTCATAGCTCCTTGAAAGTGGAGTCGCAGGTAGATAGGATAGTGAAGGCAGCGTTTGGTATGCTCTCCTTTATTGGTCAGAGTATTGAGTACAGGAGTTGGGAGGTCATGTTGCGGCTGTACAGGACATTGGTTAGGCCACTGTTGGAATGCTGCGTGCAATTCTGGTCTCTCTCCTATCGGAAAGATGTTGTGAAACTTGAAAGGGTTCAGAAAAGATTTACAAGGATGTTGCCAGGGTTGGAGGATCTGAGCTACAGGGAGAGGCTGAACAGGCTGGGGCTGTTTTCCCTGGAGCGTCGGAGGCTGAGGGGTGACCTTATAGAGGTTTACAAAATTATGAGGGGCATGGATAGGATAAATAGGCAAAGTCTTTTCCCTGGAGTCGGGGAGTCCAGAATTAGAAGGCATAGGTTTAGGGTGAGAGGGGAAAGATATAAAAGAGACCTAAAGGGCAACTTTTTCACCCAGAGGGTGGTGCGTGTATGGAATGAGCTGCCAGAGGAAGTGGTGGAGGCTGGTACAACTGCAACATTTAAGAGGCATTTGGATGGGTATATGAATAGGAAGGGTTTGGAGGGATATGGGCCAGGTGCTGGCAGGTGGGACTAGATTATGTTGGGATATCTGGTCAGCATGGACGGGTTGGACTGAAGGGTCTGTTTCCGTGCTGTACATCTCTATGACTCTATGGTCAGTATGGACGGGTTGGACCGAAGGGTCTGTTTCCGTGCTGTACATCTCTATGACTCTATGGTCAGTATGGACGGGTTGGACCGAAGGGTCTGTTTCCGTGCTGTACATCTCTATGACTCTATGGTCAGTATGGACGGGTTGGACCGAAGGGTCTGTTTCTGTGCTGTACATCTCTATGACTCTATGGTCAGTATGGACGGGTTGGGCCGAAGGGTCTGTTTCCGTGCTGTACATCTCTATGACTCTATGGTCAGTATGGACGGGTTGGACCGAAGGGTCTGTTTCTGTGCTGTACATCTCTATGGTCAGTATGGACGGGTTGGACCGAAGGGTCTGTTTCTGTGCTGTACATCTCTATGACTCTATGGTCAGTATGGACGGGTTGGGCCGAAGGGTCTGTTTCCATGCTGTACATCTCTATGACTCTATGGTCAGTATGGACGGGTTGGACCGAAGGGTCTGTTTCTGTGCTGTACATCTCTATGACTCTATGGTTAGTATGGACGGGTTGGGCCGAAGGGTCTGTTTCTGTGCTGTACATCTCTATGACTCTATGAATATAGTCCCAAATAATCCAGTTTCTCTTCATTTGTCTCTCTTCATTCCCAGGAATCAGTCTCCATTCTCTCAATCGCCTGAATTTTCTTCCTCAGATAAGGAGACGCAAACTGCGTACAGTACTCACTAAGGCCCCAGTACAATTGCAGCAAAACATCCCTGCTCCTGGACTCAAATCCTCTTGCTATGAAGCCAACATACCATTTGCCTCCTTCACTGTCTGCACTTCCAACCTAGTTTACTGCATCAGGTGCTCCCAATGTGGTCTTCTCACCATCGGGGAGACGTAAACTTAGGGATCAGTTCACCGAGCATCGCATCAAACTCACAAGAGCCGAAAGGACCCCCCCCCCAGTCACCGCCCATTTTAATTCCCCTTCCCATTCCCTTTCCAATGTGACCATCCTTGGCCTCCTCCATTGCCACGACGAACTACACCGTACATTGGAAGAACAACCCCTCATCTTCCGTCTGGGCAGCCTACACCCCGGAGGACTCAACCTTGAGTTCTCCGATTTCAAATAACCTCCCTCCCCCAGCCCCCTTCCTCTCCCTGCCACCAACTGGATCCATTCCTCCCATGGACCAACCAGGTCGTACCTGTCTTCACCCATCCCCACTTCACCACCCTGCCCCCTTTATCTGCAGCCCTCCCTACACTCGCCCCCAGTCCTGATGAAGGGCTACACCTGAAATGTCGACCTCTCCACCTCCTGGTGCTGCCTGGCTTGCTGTGTTCTTTCAGGAACTGGTGTTCAAGGACACTCAGGTCTTGCTGCACCTCCCCCTCTCTCCCAATCGCCTTTTAGATAATAATTGGCCTTCCTGTTTTTGTATCAAAGTTGATAACCTCACATTTATTCACATTTTGCACTTCGCCTGCCGTGCCTTTGCTCATTTGGGTCACTTGAATGGTCATTTAGTCACCTAATCTCTGAATCTGTGACCGTTTTACTTTCAGCAAGAATTGAATTTGCAATGGGTATCTGTTACTTCTGTCTCTGGGTTATTGCTCCTTCCAGACAGACTTTAACAAAGCAAAGTTTGGACACGAGGTGTGCCTGAGGTTAGGCTTGTAAGGATGTGGTTAGTGACAAAAGTGTTGTAGCTGTGAGCGAGCATGTGAATCTAATCCTCTCGGCCCTGACTTGACTGAGAGAGCAGCCTTTCACTGGCATGCTTTTGCAGGCAACGCGGTGAATGGAGTTAGATTAGATTCCCCCTACAGTGTGGAAATAGGCCCTTCGGCCCATCCAGCCCACACCGACAGAATGGTGTCATTCTGTCCAAAGAGCGCAGTAACGAACGTAGGATTCAGGAGCCAGAGCCGGCCCTTCAGCCCCTCGGTGGAAGTGAGGACTGCAGATGAGAGTCAAAATTCAAGTGGTGCTGGAAAAGCACAGCAGGTCATTCCCGACGAAGGGCTCCTGCCCGAAACACTGATTTTCCTGCCTCCTCTGATGCTGCCTGACCTGCTGTGCTCTTTCAGCCCCTTGAGCTGGGCATTGAGATAGTATTCAAGAGCAGTGAGATTCCCTTGCCAACTAACTGTTAAGAGTTAACCAAAGGTGCATCACAGCAGAAGCAACAGGAGCAGGATGAGGCCATTCGGTCCCTCAAGTCTCTCCTCCCATTCAATAGGCAATAGAGGATGCCATTCGACCCTTTGAGCCAGCACCACCATTCATTATGATCATGGCTGATCGTCCACAATCAGTATCCTGTTCCTGCCTTATTCCTTGATTCCACTATCTTGAAGAACTCTATCCATCTCTTTCTTGAAAGTGTCCAGAGACTTAGCCCCCACCGCCCTCTGGGGCAGAGCATTCCATACACCTGCCACTCTCTGGGTGAAGAAGTTTCTCTTCAACTCTGTTCTAAATGGCCTCCCCCTTATTTTTAAGCTGTGTCCTCTGGTTCTGGACTCACCCATCAGCGGAATCATGCTTCCTGCCTCCAGAGTGTCCAATCCTTGAATACGTCTCAGTCAGGTCCCCTCTCTTCCTGCTAAACCCAAGTGTATACAAGCCCAGTCGCTCCAATCTTGCGACATATGATAGTCCCGCCATTCCGGGAATTGACCTCGTGAACCTACGCTGCACTCCCTCAAATAACCAGAATGTCCTTCTTCAAATTTGGAGACCAAAATTTGGAGTTCAGTAAGATCGCCCCCTGTTTGTGGCCTCCTCCTGTCCATCTCCCATGATCCTTCACTCCACATTGATCAAAAGATCTGTCCAATGCAGTAATAAATAAATTTAAAGACCCTCTTCCCTCAGCGCTCTGGGCAAGAGAATTCCAGAGGCTAATGACTGTCTGAAAAGAAATAATTCTCCTCATCTCAGGGGGGCCCCTAATTCTTAAACCACGTTCCTTTGTCCTAGACTCTGTCATAAGAGGAAAATAACCTCTGAGCTCCCTCAGGGTGGGGTGTCATAGTCATAGAGATGTACAGCACGGAAACAGACCCTTTGGTCCAACTCATCCACGCCAACCAGATATCCCAACCCAATCTAGTCCCATTTGCCAACACTTGGCCCATATCCCTCTAAACCCAGGTATGTTCAATAAGATCGCCTCTCATTCTCCCAATGGATACAGGCATAACCTGTCCAACGTCTCCTCGTCAAACAACTCCCCCTCCTCTCCCCAGGAACCCACTGAGTGAACTTTCTTAGAACTGCTTCTGAAGCAATCCCGTCTCCTTCCTTAAGTAAGGAGACCAAAGTGAAGAGGCCAGATGTGGTTTTACCTACAACTGCAGCAAAACTTTTACGCTCAATTCTTCGTACAATAAATGCCAACATGCTTTTTGCCTTCCTAACCGCTTACTGCACCTATATACTAAGGTTCTGTGATGGACTCATGCCACAGACTGGCACGGTATGGCACTTTGTTCCCATAATGCACCCCCCCACGCCCTGGCTCAATAGGTCAATGTACTAAGGCAGACCGAAGGGGGAGTGGAACAGTGGCTAAGTGATTGGCACTGCTGCCTGCCAGACCTGGGTTCTATTCCACCCTTGGGCGACTGTCGGTGTGGATTTTGTACATTTTTTCCACGTGTGCGAGTGGGTTTCCTCCCACAGTCCAGAAACATGCATGTCGGTCGGGGGGGCCTTGCGGAATGGTTGGGTGGATTAGCCATGCAGAAGACAGGGTTATAGGAAGGAGGGGTGGTGGGGAGGCCAGTCTGGATGGGACTGTGTGGAGTTTGCACGTTCTCCCCGTGTCTGCGTGGGTTTCCTCCGGGTGCTCCGGTTTCCTCCCACAGTCCAAAGATGTGCGGGTCAGGTGAATTTGGCCATGCCAAATTGTCCGTAGTGTTAGGTTAGGGGTGTGGGCAGGTTGCGCTTCGGCGGGTCGGTGTGGACTTGTTGGGCTGAAGGGCCTCTTGCCACACTGTAATGTAATCTAATCTAAAAGATGGGCCGAATGGTCTCTTCCAGCACCGCAGGGGGATTCTGTGAGCCGGGGGAGGGGGGGGGGAGAGGGGGCAGGGGGAGCCGCGTTGCAGCTGGGTGCCTTAGCGTGAGCTGTCTCTGAGTGGAGCCATCTTGTGTTTGCCCCCTTCAGGAGTACGAGCAGCTAGAGAGAGAGAACGCCTTGCTGAAGAAGGAAATTCAGGGCCTGCAGGATGAGCTGAAGCAGTGGAGGCAGGTGGTCCAGCAGCACGAGCCACACTGCTCCATGCTGCCCGCGCCTGGCACTGCCCTCGTCGGCAAGCAACACGTCAACGTGACAGACTTCCTCGCCGAAGATTGGCAGAAAGCGGAGGTCATGATGTACTAGACTCGAGAGAGAGAGAGAGAGTGTTGGGGTAGTGGGGGGATGGTTGGGGTTAGGGTGCAATGGGGCTAAAGGGGGTGGGTTGGGGGGTGCGGATGTGAGGTAACTGTGGACTTCCAGCAGGCGCCATCCAGAGGCAAGTGGGCTGCGAAGTTCGCCCTGACTCCCCTACCTTACGGTGAGTGACTCCCGACAACAGCCGGAGGGAGTTTACTGGCGCGTACGATGGGAGCAGAGGGAGGCCGTTCTGCCCCTCGAGCCCGCCCTGTCCCTATCAGCTTTGTTCACAAACTCCCCGGAACGGTGGCACGCGACGTGGGCTGTGCAGCGGATATTCGTGACCTTCGGAGCGATTTTTTTTTTTGGACAATCTCCGAAGCGGTTTGTGAATGCCGCGGCGGGAGAGGGGGGACGGCACGAACCGTATGCCGGCGTATCCCCCCCAACGTGTTTGCCAAAGCCCCCGTGGACTGCGCCGGCTCCTGTCGCCTGGAAAGCGAAGCCTTTTCCTTCTTTCTTTCGTTCCTTCGATCTCCGGTCTCGGTGAACAGACGCAGCGGTGGATACGCGCTTTGCTGGATGCTCCGGGAGTGAAGGAAGCCGTCAAAGATTTGGGAAGCACTTTGAATCTCTTCCATTTTGACGCATGTGGGAGAATCCATTTGCAATTCCTGTTCCCTGTCTTGTCGTGGATGTAATGCTCTTTTTTTTTAAGTATCTACTTTGAACCTGTCACACATTTTTGACCTGGATAGGGTGCAGTCTGTAAAGAGGTTAAAATGTGCAGCATTTTTAAAAATGTGTAATTGAGGTGGGCATCGCTGGCTGGGCTCAGCATTTACTGCCTTGACCTAACTGCCCCTTGAAGTTAATCGTGAGCCATTAGCCTCAAACTGCCAGGGTTCACCAGGGGGAAGGTGCACCCGAGGGTCGGTCATCCAAGGTCTACCCATCACCTCGAACTGCCAGGGTTCACCAGGGGGAAGGTGCACCCAAGGGTCACCCAAGGTCTACCCAACACCTCGAACTGCCAGGGTTCACCAGGGGGAAGGTGCACCCAAGGGTCACCCAAGGTCTACCCATCACCTCGAACTGCCAGGGTTCACCAGGGGGAAGGTGCACCCAAGGGTTTTCGTGACTGCACACTCGACGGAGCCCAGAATGAGAGCCAGGCTGTAAAATGGAAACATTTCAAACAAACGCTGCTCTCAGTCAGTTAAGATCTCAACTGAAAATTGACGGATTTTTCTTTTAATGGGACCAAATTGGGCTTCCCTTTCTTGATTCATTTGAGGTGAGCATTTGTTGAGCATCCCTAACTGCCCTTGAACGGAGTGTTGCTCTACCACTTCGACTGGGGGGCGGTTCAGAGTCAACGCTTGTGGGTCAGACGTCAAGCGTAGGCCAGACTGGGTGAGGAAGGGCAGATTTCCTTCCCTGCATGGCACTGGTGAGCCAGATGGCATTTTCACCACAATGGCTTCATGGATTAGGATGGGAACGGTCTACTCTTGCTCAGACAAGAGCTGCCTTGTTTGGTTGCTAGGGGTGGGGTAAGTAGGCATAGAAGTCAGGCAGAGAGAGATTGGGGTCAAATGTGCTCTCTTCCCCCTCTTCCCTGTGCGAGACAAGTCATCCATTCCAAACATGCATGGATATGTGTGTTGAAATGTAATTATCATTCAGTCCTCCCCCAAAACCAGCTTCCTTAAGCATCCCTTACTGTGTTGTTCCAAAGCCCTTTTTTTTAAAACACTGATAGCTGATTTATTCTGAAATAGGAGACCATTCAGCCCCTCACACTTGCTCAGCCATTCCACCAGATCATAACTGATCTGCCCATTGTCCCACGTTTCCCTTCCTGTCTAGCCTTCCTGTCACTTTCTGTCTTGGAATATGTTCAATGACTAAGCGTCCACATCTCCCTCAGTAGAGAACTCCAGAGACACACAACCTCCTAAGCAAAAATGTCTTCCCTCATGTCACTCCTAAATGGCCCCTCAACCTGAGACTGCGACCCCATTTTTCTTGAATTCCCTGTCGGGCTTGGAGGTGTCACCTCGGTCCTGTCAAGCCCCCTTGGAAATTTGGCACGCTTGGTGAAAAGATTTGGCAAAAGGTCTCCTTCCCGATCATCCTAAACTCCAGATCCACAGGCCTAGTCCATCAAGGAGGGAATTGAGAATTCGGTTAGTATTAGTGGTTATTCCGGACAGCCACTTGGTGGATTGGGTGCCCCACCTTGCTGGCATTGCTTGGCTCAGTTGGCGTTCTCTGCACTTCCAGTGCACCCACATCAGACAGGATGCAAAAGGTTTTCGGGAATGTGGAGTGGGCGCCAAGGATTGGCAGGGTTGGGCTTCAGTTCATTGGAGAAGCTGAGATCGTCCTTCTTAAACCAGTGAAGGTTAAAAGGGGCCTTTATGGACGTGTTTGAAATCAAGAATGGCAGGAAAGATGGAGCTGTGCAGCATTCTAGGCTTCATTAATAAAGGCACAGAAAGGGGGAGGTTACGGTGGACTGGGTGGCACGGTGGCTCAGTGGTTAGCACTGCTGCCTTGCAGCACTAGGGGCCTGGGTTCGATTCCCGCCTGTCTGTATGGAGTTTGCACATGCTCCCTGTATCTGTGTGGGTTTACTCCGGTTTCCTCCCACAGTCCAAAGATCAGGAGAATTGGCCACGCTAAATTGCCTGTAGTATTCGGTGCGTTAGCCAGGGGTAGATATCAGGTAGAGGAATGGTTTTGGGTGGGTTTCTCTTCAGACGGGCAGTGTGGACTTGTTGGGCCGAAGGGCCTGTTTCGACACTGTGGAGAATCTAATCTAAGAACAACCTTATTTAGGACACTGTTTGATCCCAGTTGGAATATTGTGTGGACTTATGTGCACCACTTGGTACCAAGGAATGCATGGCGAGAGTTAGTGACAGCAGTTCACAAAAATAGTTCCAGGGATAGGAAGTTTCAGGTAGAGGTTGGAAAAGTTGGGACTGTTCTCCTTGGAGAGTAGAAGTCAAATGGGAGGTTTCATCGAAGCCTTTGGGGGTCCGGACTGAGGGAGAAACTAGTCCCGCTTGTCAAAGGATGGAGGAACAAAGGGCACAAGGGTTTTCAAAAACATTCCGTGAAAGACGCAATTGTAAAGTTTAGAGAAAAAAAAACTTTCTCACACCGCAAGTCGTCAGGCTCTGCTGGAGTTCAAGAGAGACACTGGGATGATTGTTTAAATGGGGACAACTGGCAAGATTACAGGGAAAACACAGCAGTTGGTCACTGAGGCAAGCAGGCCAAATGGTCTCCAATCTTCAGTTGTGTAATGCCGATGGGGTTGATAGAGTCAAAACCATTCCCAAGGTCGGGAGGCTCAGTAATCTCAGAGGGAGGGTGGGGGGGAACACTGATGATCAGCAAAGACACCCAAAACGGGAGGCGAGAACCTTTCGTTAACGCGATGCGATGTTGGGAGTGCAGCCTCAGAGAGTGGTGGAAGGAGATTCAATAGGGGCCTGAAGAGAGGGGGAGAAACGTAATTTGTAGGAAAATTCGGCAGGGTGGATTGGGGTGGTGGTGGGGTCAATCAGTGGAGACACATTGGCCTGAATGACCCAGCCAGTGTCGTAGGAATCCACCTCCCCCCCCACCCCCACCTTTAGTGGTTTTGGGGAGAAAAGTGTGGATTTGTGTGCATTAATCCCCGGGGCTTGTGAAACAGATGAAGCCCTGCCCGTGTCGCTCTGATGTAGCGTGCTCTCTACACGTGCCACAGAGTGCGTGGAGGAAAGGAGCAGCATTACAGAAGCAGTTCTTGCCGAGGAGATTTATACACTAAACAGAAGTAAGCTCTATAGACATTGTCCCCTTACCTCAGTGTAAGATACGCCTTCATTTTGTAAAGTTAATGTATAAAGTTGTGTCAGTCCAGTTTTGGATGTGCCTCCATTGTTGTTGAATTCAGTCAATCCTTTTTATATTAAAAAAAATAAAGATAAGAAAATCAGACTCAGACTGTGGACTTTCCCACATGACACGAGTTGAAGTGAGTGGGCGCTGGGGGAGGGGGAGGTGGAGACGGTCTTCCAGTAGCAACTCACTCTAGTGGGTTCTGAGGCCTCAATTGAGGGTGCAGTTATATTTTCTTTGAGGGGGGGGAACCCACTGGCTTCACCTGCTTTGAAAAATAAAGCCCAGTCGAAGGGAACATCTCAACACCTAAACTTTCATTTTAGCTGGGGGCGAGGGAAGGGAAATTTTAAATAGTTGTTTGGAGGGGGGGGGGAAGATAACCCGCAGAAAGTGGGTCACTGGCGAAGAGCTCACGGGGCGAGGGGGAAACTTCTCGCAAGTGGTTAAACTGGAGGAGGTGAGCCATCAGTAGCTCTGTCGCCCAGGTACCTGTACCCAAGAGAGAGCTGCGTCAGAGTTACTCCTATCTCCCTGACCACGCGTGTACTCGCAGCTGGAGGATTGATACCTCTTCACCCACCCGCATCCTGTTTTGATCAGCTTTCCAGTAAATGACCTTTGTGAGATTTTTTTTTTGGGTGCTTCAGCCGACGTGACGTTCAGACATTCTGGTGCCTGAAATTCCATTCTCTCGAACAGGATGTTTTTTTTCAAACCTGTGCTTTTTTTTTGTACTATGAGAGAGAGAGAGAGCGATTAGAATTGTCCTTGCAAAGTCTCCACAGGCCCATTTTGTGTTCCACCAAACTCCCTCCACCCAGCCCATCATCTCAACCTCATCACCAACCCCCAGTGAAGAATCACACAACACCACGTTACAGTCCAACGGGTTTATTAAGGCGCACCCTGTTCAAGACACTGGGCAGCCACACACCCCATCCGCGTCCCCCCCCAACCCGGCCCCTCCATGCGGATAACTGATATTCGGATAATCGAGGTTCCTCTGTAAAGGTTTGGAGATGCCGGCGTTGGACTAAGGTGGACAAAGTTAAAAACCACACAACAACAGGTTTAATTGGAGGCACTAGCTTTCAGAGCGCTGCTCCTTCATCAGGTGGTTGTTGAAAGCTAGTGTGCTTCCAATTAAACCTGTTGGACTGTAACCTGATGTTGTGTGATTTTTAAGTTTGTCCACCCCTGTCCAACACCGGCATCTCCAAATCGTGACCTTTCTCCCCTTTATCCATCAGTCCTCCGAGGAACGTGTCACATCCGCGGCCGATATTTCCACATTCGCCCACCCTCGGGTGAAGGACGGTTCTCCCATGGAATTCCTATGTGGAAGCAGGCCATTCGGCCCACACCAAACCCCTCCCCTTCCCAGGCAGCATCCCACCCAGACTCATCCCACTGCTCTATACCTGCATCTCCCATGACTAATGCACTTAAGCTGCACATCTCTGGTCACTATGGGACAATTTAGCACGGCCAATCCACCCTAACCTGCACATCCCCGGGCACTATGGGACAATTTAGCACGGCCAATCCACCCTAACCTGCACATCCCTGGGCACTATGGGACAATTTAGCACGGCCAATCCACCCTAACCTGCACATCCCTGGACACTATGGGACAATTTAGCACGGCCAATCCACCCTAACCTGCACATCCCTGGACACTATGGGACAATTTAGCACGGCCAATCCACCCTAACCTGCACATCCCTGGGCACTATGGGACAATTTAGCACGGCCAATCCACCCTAACCTGCACATCCCTGGACACTATGGGACAATTTAGCACGGCCAATCCACCCTAACCTGCACATCCCTGGGCACTATGGGACAATTTAGCACGGCCAATCCACCCTAACCTGCACATCCCTGGGCACTATGGGACAATTTAGCATGGCCAATCCACCCTAACCTGCACATCCCTGGGCACTATGGGACAATTTAGCACGGCCAATCCACCCTAACCTGCACATCTTTGGACTGTGGGAGGAAACCAGAGCACCCAGAGGAAACCCACGCAGACACGGGGAGAACGTGCAAAATCCACACAGACAGTCGTCCGAGGCTGGAATCGAACCTGGGTCCCTGGCGCTGTGAGGCAGCAGTGCGAACCACTGAGCCACCGTGCCGCCATAAAGCGACGATTATTGCTAACTGCCCTTTGTAAAGGTGAGTGGTGAGCTGCCTTCTTGAATCGCTGCTGTCTATCTGGTATAGGTGGACCCACATTGGGAAGTGAGGTCAGGGACCAAAGGTTGACTGTGATTAACGTTGACCGATGTAGAGGAAGGCAGGGATGTAGAGGAGATTCACCAGGATGTTGCCTGGGAGGGAGCACTTCAACTATGAAGAGAGGCTGGATAAGCTTGGGTTGTTTTCTTTGGAGCAGTTGGGGGTTTGGATGGGGCCTGACAGAGGTGTGGGAGATTATGAGGGTGGATAGAAAGCAGTTTAGATGAAGGGCCAAGAATAGGAGCATAGGCTTAAAGTGAATGACAGGAGGTTTAGAGGGGGTTTGAGGGAAAATAGAGGGTAGAGTGGGTCTGAAATGCACCACCTTGGAGGATAGTTGAGACAGGAAACCTTACAACCGGTACTTGAATGAGCACTTGAAGTGTCATAACATTCAAAACGCTAGTGCAAGCAAGTGGGACTGGTGTGGCTTTTTTTAAGCAGTACAATCTTGATGGGCTGAAGGGCCTGTATGATTCTAGGAATGTGGACTACCTGAGGCCTGAATAGTGGCAGTGCGTACAAGAAGAGGTGGTGGTATTATGGGAATGTCACAGGTTCACTGATCCAGTGTGTCAGGCTAATGGTCTTGGAGACATGAGTTCAAATCCCATCACCGCAATCGGTGGAATTTGAGCTCATTAGATGAATCTGGAAGTTGAGGCCATGGTGATTGTCATAAAAACACATGTGTTGGTTCACCGAAGCCCTCAAGGGAAGCAAATTCCCTTCACTAAACTGGTCTGGCCTACATGTGACTCCAGACCCCTCACAAATTAACTGCTCCTAACAGTTGTATCAAACTACTACCCCAATCTAAAAGGAATGCACTGCATTGATTTGAAAGGTAGCTCATCACCTAACATTTTGGAGGGAGATTAACATGATCTCTCGGGGTATTTAGGGACAGGCAACAAATTCGGGCCTGGCTAGGATTGCCCACATTCTATGGACGAGTACGTCAACTGGATAAATACATGGTGGAGGAAGGAGGTAAAGAAATAGGTAGAAAGACAGGGTAAGGTGAAGAGGGGTTGGCCTATTTTCTATTCGTGTGAGATTGACCCAATCTTCTCCTCCCTGGAGATGATAAGGGAGGAGATGAGAAGGGGGAATAATGGGAGCGAGATGGTCTCGGGGATTGACTGACCTGCTTTGCCACCTTTGCAATTAATTTCTAGGCACAAAAGGGCCACTTTCTCACTGCTAATTAAGGCCATTAACTGATCACTTAGTGGCTAGTTAAGGCACTCAAGCCCACTTCTTCCATCGTCTACCTCTGTGTCCGGGGTGAAGGGATGGATTGTATGGCTGATGACCCAAAGATATGTAAGTTGTGAAAGGGACGATAAGGGGGGGGGGCTATAAAACAAAAGAGACTGGCTAAGTATGTGAGCAAAGATCTGGAAAATGGTGTCCAATGTCACAGCAAGTATTTATGTGATCAAAATGGTGAGAGATTGCAGAGCTTTGAGATGCAGAGGGATCTGGGTGTCTTCATGCACAGCAAGGAATTAGGAAATTTAATAAAATGCATGGTTTATCGTGAGGGGAATTGGATACAAAATTAGGGAGGTTATGCTGCAGGTCTGCAGGGCACTGGTTGGACTCCATCTGGAATACTGTGTACTGTATTCATCTCTTCTCATTCAAGGGAGGTTGGAAATGTGTTCAAAGCAACTCAGGGAGGGCTTGCTAAATTAATAGAACATAGAACAGTGTGGCACAGGACTGGGACCTTTGGCCCACTATGTTGTGCCAAACATAGACTACAACAGCGCAGTACAGGCCGTTCGGCCCTCGATGTTGCGCTGACCTGTGGAATCAATCTGAAGCTCATCTAGCCTACACTATTTCTATTCTTGTCCACATGCCTATCCAATGACCACTTAAATGCCCTTAAAGTTGGTGAGTCTACTACTGTTGCAGGCAGTGAGTTCCATGCCCCCTACTACTCCCCG
The DNA here is from genome assembly GCF_020745735.1 of Hemiscyllium ocellatum. Classification (NCBI taxonomy): domain Eukaryota; kingdom Metazoa; phylum Chordata; class Chondrichthyes; order Orectolobiformes; family Hemiscylliidae; genus Hemiscyllium; species Hemiscyllium ocellatum. The sequence goes on from NC_083446.1 coordinate 11,175,237, forward strand.
AGTAAAGAAACTAGGTCTGACATCTGTCCTAGATCTATCACCCCTCAATTTAAAGCTCTGTCTGCTCTTGATAGCCACCGCCATCTGAGGAAAAAGGCTCTCACTGTCCAATGTGATGCCAAATTAAACTAATCCCTTCTGCCTGCCCATGGTTCACATTCCTCTATTTGCATATTCGTACCCTTCTGTAAAAATTGCTTAAACACCCCAATCATATCTGCCTCAACACCACCCCTAGTAGCATGTTCTAGACTTCTACCACCCTCTGTATAAAAAACATGCCCCTCACATCTCCTTTGAATCCCCCCCCCCTCACTTAAATGCATGCCCTCTAATTTTAGACATTTCAACTCTGGGAAAAAGATTCCTATCATCAACCCCATCTATGCATCTCATTATTTTATAGACTTCTATTACGTCTCCCCTCAGTCTCCACCACTCCAGAGAAAACAACCTGAGTTTTTCTAGCTTCATCTTACAGTCCAGACGCTTTAATCCAAGTAACATCCTGGTAAACGTCTTCTGCGCCCTCTTCAAAGCCTCCACATCCTTCCTGTGATGTGGCGGCCAGAATCGAATGCAATGATAACACCTGAGCTGTTTTATGAGGGAAGGTTGGACAGGCTGGGTTTGCCTCCCCTGGAGGTTGGACGACTAAAGCGGTGACTTGCTCGAAAGATGTAAGACCTCAACAGGGTTGGTGTGGAGAGAATGCTTCCTCTCATAGACAGGATCTAGAATGAGATGCCAATGTTCCAAATTAAGGGGTCAGCCACTGGAGACCCTGATGAGGCGAGAGGGTCAGGAGTCACCGAGAGTCAAGAATCTTTGGAGTCCTCTTCCTTAAAAGTTAAAAATCACACAACGCCAGGTTATAGTCCAACGGGTTTGTTTGGAAGCACTAGCTTTCGGAGGGCTGCTCCATCAGCAGGTGAGTGATGAAGGAGCGTCGCTACGAAAGCTCGTGCTTCCAAACAAACCTGTTGGACTATAACCTGGTGCTGTGTGATTTTTAAACTTTGTACACCCCAGTCCAACACCGGCTTCTCCAAATCATAACTAAAAAGGCAGTGGGAGCAGAGTCTTTGAATATTTTTACAGCAGATGCTGAGTAAGCAAGGAGGGGGAGTGGGGCGGCAAATTTGAGGTGGCAATCCTATCAGCCATGGTTTTATGAAATGTACAAGCCAGTTGGAGGGCTAAGTGTTCTACTGCCCCTTGTCTGTATGCTCAATAAGATGCCCTCTCAATTTGCCTTTCTAATCACTTGCTGGACCTGCACACTAACCATTTGTGTTTCATGGACCAAGGGCATTCAGGGCTCACGCACCGCAGAGTGGTGCAATCTCTCCCCACTTAAAGTATTTGCTGCTTTTATAAAATTCATCCTGTTAAATTGAACAAGATTGAACTTTCCCATTTTATATTCCATCTGCCAATGTTATTGCGGTGGATGGAGGGGAACAGGTGGATGTAGTATACTTGGATTTCCAGAAGGTGTTTGATAAGATGCCACATAAAAGACTCACCCCTAAGATAAGAATGTATGGAGTAGAGGGGAATGAGCTGAAAATGCGTTGCTGGTTAAAACACAGCCGGTCTGGTAGCATCCAAGGAACAGGAAATTCGACGTTTCGAGCACAAGCCCTTCATCAGAGGGGAATGTACTAGCATGGATAGAGGACTGGTTAACCAATAGAAAACAGAGAGTTGGGATAAATGGGTGTTTCTCTGGTTGGAAATAAGTGGTGAGTGGGGTGTCACAGAGGTCAGTATTGGACCCACAACTGTTGCTGATATATCTAAACGCTTTGGAAGAGGAGACGCAGTATAACGTATCCAAGTTGCTGATGATACTTTATTGAGTGGAAAGGCAAACTGTGGAGGGTCTACAGAGGGATTTAGATGCAGTGTGAGCGGGCACAGGTTTGGCAGGTGGAGTACAATGTTGGTAAATGTGAGGTTATTCACTTTGGAAGTAAAAATAGTAGGTCAGAGTATTATTTAAATGGTGAAAGACTGCGGCATGCTGTTGTGCAGCGGGATTTAGGACAGCTCGTACATGAATCACTAAAATTTGATTTGCAGGTGCAACAGGTAATCAGGAAGGCAAACGGAATATTAGCTTTCATTGGTAGAGGGATTGAATTTAAGAGCAGGGAGGTTCTGCTGCGATTGTACAAGGTGGTGGTGAGGCCACACCTGGAGTATTGTGTGCTGTTCTGGTCTCCTTATTTGAGGAAGGATATACTGGCTTTGGAGGTGGTGTAGAGGAGGTTCACCAAGTTGATTCTGGAGTTGAGGGGGTTACCCTATGAGGAGAGGTTGAGCTGCCTGGGACTGTACTTGCCAGAATTTAGAGGGATGGGAGGGCACCTGATAGAAACATTCAAAATTATGAAAGGTATAGATAAGGTAGAGGTTGTTTCCATTGGTGGGTGAGACTAGGACTAGGGACATGGCCTCAAGATTAGGGGGAGTAGATTTAGAGATGTGGCGGAACTGCTTTTCCCAGAGAGTAGCGAATCTATGGAAATCTCTGTAAAGACAGCTTCATTAAATATATCCAAGACACAGCTGGATGGGTTTTGACATGGTAGGGGAAATTAAGGGTTATGGGGATAATGCAGACAGGAGGAGCTGAGACGATGAATAGATTAGCCATGGTCTTAATGAATGGCAGATCAGGCTTGATGGGCCAAATGGCCTCCTCCAGCTCCTAATATTATGAAACTATGAAACCTGCTGCAGACCCCTAATGTCAGGAGTTCCCAAATAACTATCCACGATGAACCAGCTTCAAGACGAGTGAGAGTGAGGGTCAGGGGATGGGAGGGTGCCCTGGAGTGGCCATTGCTGTCTTGGAAACTGTGACTCCAAAATCCCAGCTGGAGAGTCACCCACCCCTCCACAACTTACTTTTCTGCCTAGGTTTTGTGCCATCAGCAAGCTTAGCAACTGTACACTCAGTCCCACTATCCAAATCGGTGACATAGAATGTAAATAGCTGAGGCAAGAGCACTGATGCCTGAGGCGTTCCACTGATTACATCTTGCCAATCCAGAATGCTCAGGTATTTTTTGCCGTTTAACAAATACTCTGAGCTACTATTTTTACTTCCAAAGTGAGTAACCTCACATTTACCAACATTGTACTCCACCTGCCAGACCCTTGCCCATTCACACTGTAACAGAATCTCTCTACAGACCCTCCCCACATCTCCTGCACAGTTGGCTAGTTACCCAATCCTATATCTGGGCTCATCCATTAGCTGCTGCACCATGGATGCCTTGCTGTGTGCTGTAACCTTTCATGTGGCATTTTATCCAACGCCTTCTGGAAATCCAAGTACACCAAATCTACGGAATCTCATGTGTCCACCTTGCTGGCTACTTCCTCAAAGGACTCGATGAGTCATAGAGTAATGGAGATGTACAACATGGAAACAGACCCTTCGGCCCAACCTGTCCATGCCGACTAGATATCCCAACCCAATCTTGTCCCACCTGCCAGCACCCGGCCCATATCCCTCCAAACCCTTCCTATTCATATACCCATCCAGATGCCTCTTAAATGTTGCAATTGTACCAGCCTCCACCACATCCTCTGGCAGCTCATTCCATATACGTACCACCCTCTGCGTGAAAACGTTGCCCCTTAGGTCTTTTTCATATCTTTCCCCTCTCACCCTAAACCAATGCCGACTAGTTCTGGATCCTTGCTTCCACTCCTATGTCTTATGGTCTTACGATAACATAGTTTAACACGGAGCGGAGGTGGACAAAGTCAAAAGTCACACGACACCGGGTTATCGTCCAACGGGTTTATCTGAAAACGCAAGCTTTCGGATCTCCCACGCCTTCCAGCAGCGAGTGAGAGAGAATACGTTGGACACTGAATGTATCAGTAACAGATTCTCTGCCCGATGTATTCTCTCTCAGTAGCTGCCTGAGTAAGGGGCAGGGATTCTGAATGCTGATGGTGTCAATTACACCTGTTGGACCATAACTGGACGTTCCTGTGACTTTTGACTTAGTCTAACCCAGTTTCTTTGATAAATCCATCCTCCCCATTGATTCCCATGGGAGTGGTCACCCTCTCCAACCTGTTGGCAGCAGTGACCCCTCATATTAGTGACAGGGGGCGGGGCTAACGGCTCTCCAGGCTTAGGGGGCGGGACTAAGTGGTCACCGTGTCAGGGGCGGGGCTAAGTGGTCTCCCGTGTCTGGAGGCGGGGCTAACGGGTCTCACGTGCCTGGAGACGGGGCTAACGGGTCTCCCGTGTCAGAGGGCGGGGCTAAGTGGTCACCTGTGTCTGGAGGCGGGGCTAACGGAACTTCAGTGTCGGGGCGGGGCTAAATGGCTCGTGTGTCTGGAGGCGGGGCTAACGGCTCTCCCGTGCCCGGGGGAGGGGTTAACGGGTCTCCCGCGTCAGGGGGCGTGGCCAAGTGGTCTCCAGTGTCTAGAGGCGGGGCTAAGTGGTTTCACGTTACTGGAGGCGGGGCTAAGTCGTCGCCCGTGTCTGGAGGCGGGGCTAACGGGTCTGACGTATCAGGAGGCGGGGTTAACTGATCACTACCGTCACGGGGTGGGGCTAACGGATCTCCCGTGTCTGGGGCGGGGCTAAGGCGTTCCCCATGACAGGGGGAGGAGCTAACAGCTCTCCAGCGTCAGGGGCGGGGCTAATGGTTTCCTACGTCTGGGGCGGTGCTGACAGATCCCCAGCGTCAGGGGCGGGGGTAACGGTGTCCTACGTCAGAGGGCGGGGCCAACGGCACAACAATGTCAGGGGCGGGGCTAACGGATTTCTACGTGGGCGGGGGGAAGATCTCCCGCGTTAGGAGGCAGGGCTAAGTGATCTCCCGAATCAGATGGCGGGGTCAAAGGTCACAACTGACAGGCGCGGGACGAACGGTCACTGGTGTCAAAGGGGAGGGGCTAACGGTTATCGCGTGTTAGAGGTGTGGGCACTAACAGATCCCCGTGTCAGGGGGTGTGGGCACTAACAGATCCCCGTGTCAGGGGGTGTGGGCACTAACAGATCCCCGTGTCAGGGGGTGTGGGCACTAACAGATCCCCGTGTCAGGGGGTGTGGGCACTAACAGATCCCCCGTGTCAGGGGGTGTGGGCACTAACAGATCCCCGTGTCAGGGGCTGTGGGCACTAACAGATCCCCGTGTCAGGGGGTGTGGGCACTAACAGATCCCCGTGTCAGGGGTGTGGGCACTAACAGATCCCCCGTGTCAGGGGGTGTGGGCACTAACAGATCCCCGTGTCAGGGGCTGTGGGCACTAACAGATCCCCGTGTCAGGGGGTGTGGGCACTAACAGATCCCCGTGTCAGGGGGTGTGGGCACTAACAGATCCCCGTGTCAGGGGGTGTGGGCACGAACAGATCCCTCGTGTCAGGGGCTGTGGGCACTAACAGATCCCTCGTGTCAGGGGCTGTGGGCACTAACAGATCCCCGTGTCAGGGGGTGTGGGCACTAACAGATCCCCGTGTCAGGGGGTGTGGGCACTAACAGATCCCCGTGTCAGGGGCTGTGGGCACTAACAGATCCCCGTGTCAGGGGGTGTGGGCACGAACAGATCCCTCGTGTCAGGGGCTGTGGGCACTAACAGATCCCTCGTGTCAGGGGCTGTGGGCACTAACAGATCCCCGTGTCAGGGGGTGTGGGCACGAACAGATCCCCGTGTCAGGGGCTGTGGGCACTAACAGATCCCCGTGTCAGGGGGATGTGGGCACTAACAGATCCCCGTGTCAGGGGGTGTGGGCACTAACAGATCCCCGTGTCAGGGGGTGTGAGCACTAACAGATCCCCGTGTCAGGGGGTGTGGGCACTAACAGATCCCCGTGTCAGGGGGTGTGGGCACTAACAGATCCCCTGTGTCAGGGGGTGTGGGCACTAACAGATCCCGTGTCAGGGGGTGTGGGCACTAACAGATCCCTCGTATCAGGGGGTGTGGGCACTAACAGATCCCCGTGTCAGGGGCTGTGGGCACTAACAGATCCTCGTGTCGGGGGTGTGGGCACTAACAGATCCCCGTGTCAGGGTATGTGGGCACTAACAGATCCCCGTGTCAGGGGGTGTGGGCACTAACAGATCCCTCGTGTCAGGGGGTGTGGGCACTAACAGATCCCTCTTGTCAGGGGGTGTGGGCACTAACAGATCCCGTGTCAGGGGGTGTGGGCACTAACAGATCCCTCGTATCAGGGGGTGTGGGCACTAACAGATCCCCGTGTCAGGGGCTGTGGGCACTAACAGATCCTCGTGTCGGGGGTGTGGGCACTAACAGATCCCCGTGTCAGGGTATGTGGGCACTAACAGATCCCCGTGTCAGGGGGTGTGGGCACTAACAGATCCCTCGTGTCAGGGGGTGTGGGCACTAACAGATCCCTCTTGTCAGGGGGTGTGGGCACTAACAGCTCCCCCGTGTCAGGGGATGTGGGGACTAACAGATCCATCGTGTCAGAGGATGTGGGCACTAACAGATCCCCGTGTCAGAGGATTTGGGCACCAACAGATCCCCGTATCAGGGGATGTGGGCACTAACGGATCCCTGTGTCACTGGATGTGGACACTAACAGATTCCTCGTGTCAGGGGGTGTGGTCACTAACAGATCCTTGTGTCAGGGGATGTGGGCACTAACGGATACCTTTATTAAGGCGGTGTAAGCACTAACAGATCACTCGTGTCAGGGGGTGTGGGCACTAACAGATCCCCGTGTCAGGGGATGTGGGCACTAACAGATCCCTAGTGTCAGGGGTGTGGGCACTAACAGATCCCCGTGTCAGGGTATGTGGGCACTAACAGATCCCTCGTGTCAGGGGGTGTGGGCACTAACAGATCCCGTGTCAGGGGGTGTGGGCACTAACAGATCCCTCGTATCAGGGGGTGTGGGCACTAACAGATCCCCGTGTCAGGGTATGTGGGCACTAACAGATCCCCGTGTCAGGGGGTGTGGGCACTAACAGATCCCTCGTGTCAGGGGATGTGGGCACTAACAGATCCCTCGTGTCAGGGGGTGTGGGCACTAACAGATCCCTCATGTCAGGGGGTGTGGGCACTAACAGCTCCCCCGTGTCAGGGGATGTGGGGACTAACAGATCCATCGTGTCAGAGGATGTGGGCACTAACAGATCCCCGTGTCAGAGGATTTGGGCACCAACAGATCCCCGTATCAGGGGATGTGGGCACTAACGGATCCCTGTGTCACTGGATGTGGACACTAACAGATTCCTCGTGTCAGGGGGTGTGGTCACTAACAGATCCTTGTGTCAGGGGATGTGGGCACTAACGGATCCCTTTATTAAGGCGGTGTAAGCACTAACAGATCACTCGTGTCAGGGGGTGTGGGCACTAACAGATCCTCGTGTCAGGGGGTGTGGGCACTAACAGATCCCCGTGTCAGGGGATGTGGGCACTAACAGATCCCTAGTGTCAGGGGTGTGGGCACTAACAGATCCCCGTGTCAGGGTATGTGGGCACTAACAGATCCCTCGTGTCAGGGGGTGTGGGCACCAACAGATCCCGTGTCAGGGGGTGTGGGCACTAACAGATCCCTCGTATCAGGGGGTGTGGGCACTAACTGATCCCCGTGTCAGGGGCTGTGGGCACTAACAGATCCTCGTGTCGGGGGTGTGGGCACTAACAGATCCCCGTGTCAGGGGATGTGGGCACTAACAGATCCCTCGTATCAGGGGGTGTGGGCACTAACTGATCCCCGTGTCAGGGGCTGTGGGCACTAACAGATCCTCGTGTCGGGGGTGTGGGCACTAACAGATCCCCGTGTCAGGGGATGTGGGCACTAACAGATCACTCGTGTCAGGGGGTGTGGGCACTAACAGATCCTCGTGTCAGGGGGTGTGGGCACTAACAGATCCCTAGTGTCAGGGGTGTGGGCACTAACAGATCCCCGTGTCAGGGGGTGTGGGCACTAACAGATCCTCGTGTCAGGGGGTGTGGGCACTAACAGATCCCTAGTGTCAGGGGTGTGGGCACTAACAGATCACTCGTGTCAGGGGGTGTGGGCACTAACAGATCCTCGTGTCAGGGGATGTGGGCACTAACAGATCCCTAGTGTCAGGGGTGTGGGCACTAACAGATCCCCGTGTCAGGGTATGTGGGCACTAACAGATCCCTCGTGTCAGGGGGTGTGGGCACTAACAGATCCCGTGTCAGGGGGTGTGGGCACTAACAGATCCCTCGTATCAGGGGGTGTGGGCACTAACAGATCCCCGTGTCAGGGTATGTGGGCACTAACAGATCCCTCATGTCAGGGGGTGTGGGCACTAACAGCTCCCCCGTGTCAGGGGATGTGGGGACTAACAGATCCATCGTGTCAGAGGATGTGGGCACTAACAGATCCCCGTGTCAGAGGATTTGGGCACCAACAGATCCCCGTATCAGGGGATGTGGGCACTAACGGATCCCTGTGTCACTGGATGTGGACACTAACAGATTCCTCGTGTCAGGGGGTGTGGTCACTAACAGATCCTTGTGTCAGGGGATGTGGGCACTAACGGATACCTTTATTAAGGCGGTGTAAGCACTAACAGATCACTCGTGTCAGGGGGTGTGGGCACTAACAGATCCTCGTGTCAGGGGGTGTGGGCACTAACAGATCCCCGTGTCAGGGGATGTGGGCACTAACAGATCCCTAGTGTCAGGGGTGTGGGCACTAACAGATCCCTGTGTCAGGGTATGTGGGCACTAACAGATCCCTCGTGTCAGGGGGTGTGGGCACTAACAGATCCCGTGTCAGGGGGTGTGGGCACTAACAGATCCCTCGTATCAGGGGGTGTGGGCACTAACAGATCCCCGTGTCAGGGGATGTGGGCACTAACAGATCCCTCGTGTCAGGAGGTGTGGGCACTAACAGATCCCCGTGTCAGGGGCTGTGGGCACTAACAGATCCTCGTGTCGGGGGTGAGGGCACTAACAGATCCCCGTGTCAGGGGATGTGGGCACTAACAGATCCCTAGTGTCAGGGGGTGTGGGCACTAACAGATCCCCGTGTCAGGGGTGTGGGGACTAACAGATCCCTAGTGTCAGGGGGTGTGGGCAGTAACAGATCCCCGTGTCAGGGTATGTGGGGTCTAACAGATCCATCGTGTCAGAGGATGTGGGCACTAACAGATCCCCGTGTCAGAGGATTTGGGCACCAACAGATCCCCGTATCAGGGGATGTGGGCACTAACGGATCCCTGTGTCACTGGATGTGGACACTAACAGATTCCTCGTGTCAGGGGGTGTGGTCACTAACAGATCCTTGTGTCAGGGGATGTGGGCACTAACGGATCCCTTTATTAAGGCGGTGTAAGCACTAACAGATCACTCGTGTCAGGGGGTGTGGGCACTAACAGATCCTCGTGTCAGGGGGTGTGGGCACTAACAGATCCCCGTGTCAGGGTATGTGGGCACTAACAGATCCCTCGTGTCAGGGGGTGTGGGCACTAACAGATCCCGTGTCAGGGGGTGTGGGCACTAACAGATCCCTCGTATCAGGGGGTGTGGGCACTAACAGATCCCCGTGTCAGGGGCTGTGGGCACTAACAGATCCTCGTGTCGGGGATGTGGGCACTAACAGATCCCCGTGTCAGGGTATGTGGGCACTAACAGATCCCCGTGTCAGGGGGTGTGGGCACTAACAGATCCCTCGTGTCAGGGGGTGTGGGCACTAACAGATCCCTCATGTCAGGGGGTGTGGGCACTAACAGCTCCCCCGTGTCAGGGGATGTGGGGACTAACAGATCCATCGTGTCAGAGGATGTGGGCACTAACAGATCCCCGTGTCAGAGGATTTGGGCACCAACAGATCCCCGTATCAGGGGATGTGGGCACTAACGGATCCCTGTGTCACTGGATGTGGACACTAACAGATTCCTCATGTCAGGGGGTGTGGTCACTAACAGATCCTTGTGTCAGGGGATGTGGGCACTAACGGATCCCTTTATTAAGGCGGTGTAAGCACTAACAGATCACTCGTGTCAGGGGGTGTGGGCACTAACAGATCCTCGTGTCAGGGGGTGTGGGCACTAACAGATCCCCGTGTCAGGGGATGTGGGCACTAACAGATCCCTAGTGTCAGGGGTGTGGGCACTAACAGATCCCCGTGTCAGGGTATGTGGGCACTAACAGATCCCTCGTGTCAGGGGGTGTGGGCACTAACAGATCCCGTGTCAGGGGGTGTGGGCACTAACAGATCCCTCGTATCAGGGGGTGTGGGCACTAACAGATCCCCGTGTCAGGGTATGTGGGCACTAACAGATCCCCGTGTCAGGGGGTGTGGGCACTAACAGATCCCTCGTGTCAGGGGATGTGGGCACTAACAGATCCCTCGTGTCAGGGGGTGTTGTCACTAACAGATCCCTCATGTCAGGGGGTGTGGGCACTAACAGCTCCCCCGTGTCAGGTGATGTGGGGACTAACAGATCCATCGTGTCAGAGGATGTGGGCACTAACAGATCCCCGTGTCAGAGGATTTGGGCACCAACAGATCCCCGTATCAGGGGATGTGGGCACTAACGGATCCCTGTGTCACTGGATGTGGACACTAACAGATTCCTCGTGTCAGGGGGTGTGGTCACTAACAGATCCTTGTGTCAGGGGATGTGGGCACTAACGGATCCCTTTATTAAGGCGGTGTAAGCACTAACAGATCACTCGTGTCAGGGGGTGTGGGCACTAACACATCCTCGTGTCAGGGGGTGTGGGCACTAACAGATCCCCGTGTCAGGGGATGTGGGCACTAACAGATCCCTAGTGTCAGGGGTGTGGGCACTAACAGATCCCCGTGTCAGGGTATGTGGGCACTAACAGATCCCTCGTGTCAGGGGGTGTGGGCACTAACAGATCCCGTGTCAGGGGGTGTGGGCACTAACAGATCCCTCGTATCAGGGGGTGTGGGCACTAACTGATCCCCGTGTCAGGGGCTGTGGGCACTAACAGATCCTCGTGTCGGGGGTGTGGGCACTAACAGATCCCCGTGTCAGGGGATGTGGGCACTAACAGATCCCTCGTATCAGGGGGTGTGGGCACTAACTGATCCCCGTGTCAGGGGCTGTGGGCACTAACAGATCCTCGTGTCGGGGGTGTGGGCACTAACAGATCCCCGTGTCAGGGGATGTGGGCACTAACAGATCACTCGTGTCAGGGGGTGTGGGCACTAACAGATCCTCGTGTCAGGGGGTGTGGGCACTAACAGATCCCCGTGTCAGGGGATGTGGGCACTAACAGATCCCTAGTGTCAGGGGTGTGGGCACTAACAGATCCCCGTGTCAGGGTATGTGGGCACTAACAGATCCCTCGTGTCAGGGGGTGTGGGCACTAACAGATCCCGTGTCAGGGGGTGTGGGCACTAACAGATCCCTCGTATCAGGGGGTGTGGGCACTAACAGATCCCCGTGTCAGGGTATGTGGGCACTAACAGATCCCCGTGTCAGGGGATGTGGGCACTAACAGATCCCTAGTGTCAGGGGTGTGGGCACTAACAGATCCCCGTGTCAGGGTATGTGGGCACTAACAGATCCCTCGTGTCAGGGGATGTGGGCACTAACAGATCCCTCGTGTCAGGGGGTGTGGGCACTAACAGATCCCTCATGTCAGGGGGTGTGGGCACTAACAGCTCCCCCGTGTCAGGGGATGTGGGGACTAACAGATCCATCGTGTCAGAGGATGTGGGCACTAACAGATCCCCGTGTCAGAGGATTTGGGCACCAACAGATCCCCGTATCAGGGGATGTGGGCACTAACGGATCCCTGTGTCACTGGATGTGGACACTAACAGATTCCTCGTGTCAGGGGGTGTGGTCACTAACAGATCCTTGTGTCAGGGGATGTGGGCACTAACGGATCCCTTTATTAAGGCGGTGTAAGCACTAACAGATCACTCGTGTCAGGGGGTGTGGGCACTAACACATCCTCGTGTCAGGGGGTGTGGGCACTAACAGATCCCCGTGTCAGGGGATGTGGGCACTAACAGATCCCTAGTGTCAGGGGTGTGGGCACTAACAGATCCCCGTGTCAGGGTATGTGGGCACTAACAGATCCCTCGTGTCAGGGGGTGTGGGCACTAACAGATCCCGTGTCAGGGGGTGTGGGCACTAACAGATCCCTTGTATCAGGGGGTGTGGGCACTAACTGATCCCCGTGTCAGGGGCTGTGGGCACTAACAGATCCCTCGTGTCAGGGGGTGTGGGCACTAACAGATCCCGTGTCAGGGGGTGTGGGCACTAACAGATCCCTCGTATCAGGGGGTGTGGGCACTAACAGATCCCCGTGTCAGGGTATGTGGGCACTAACAGATCCCCGTGTCAGGGGGTGTGGGCACTAACAGATCCCTCGTGTCAGGGGATGTGGGCACTAACAGATCCCTCGTGTCAGGGGGTGTGGGCACTAACAGATCCCTCATGTCAGGGGGTGTGGGCACTAACAGCTCCCCCGTGTCAGGGGATGTGGGGACTAACAGATCCATCGTGTCAGAGGATGTGGGCACTAACAGATCCCCGTGTCAGAGGATTTGGGCACCAACAGATCCCCGTATCAGGGGATGTGGGCACTAACGGATCCCTGTGTCACTGGATGTGGACACTAACAGATTCCTCGTGTCAGGGGGTGTGGTCACTAACAGATCCTTGTGTCAGGGGATGTGGGCACTAACGGATCCCTTTATTAAGGCGGTGTAAGCACTAACAGATCACTCGTGTCAGGGGGTGTGGGCACTAACACATCCTCGTGTCAGGGGGTGTGGGCACTAACAGATCCCCGTGTCAGGGGATGTGGGCACTAACAGATCCCTAGTGTCAGGGGTGTGGGCACTAACAGATCCCCGTGTCAGGGTATGTGGGCACTAACAGATCCCTCGTGTCAGGGGGTGTGGGCACTAACAGATCCCGTGTCAGGGGGTGTGGGCACTAACAGATCCCTCGTATCAGGGGGTGTGGGCACTAACTGATCCCCGTGTCAGGGGCTGTGGGCACTAACAGATCCTCGTGTCGGGGGTGTGGGCACTAACAGATCCCCGTGTCAGGGGATGTGGGCACTAACAGATCCCTCGTATCAGGGGGTGTGGGCACTAACTGATCCCCGTGTCAGGGGCTGTGGGCACTAACAGATCCTCGTGTCGGGGGTGTGGGCACTAACAGATCCCCGTGTCAGGGGATGTGGGCACTAACAGATCACTCGTGTCAGGGGGTGTGGGCACTAACAGATCCTCGTGTCAGGGGGTGTGGGCACTAACAGATCCCCGTGTCAGGGGATGTGGGCACTAACAGATCCCTAGTGTCAGGGGTGTGGGCACTAACAGATCCCCGTGTCAGGGTATGTGGGCACTAACAGATCCCGTGTCAGGGGATGTGGGCACTAACAGATCCCTCGTATCAGGGGGTGTGGGCACTAACAGATCCCCGTGTCAGGGTATGTGGGCACTAACAGATCCCCGTGTCAGGGGGTGTGGGCACTAACAGATCCCTCGTGTCAGGGGATGTGGGCACTAACAGATCCCTCGTGTCAGGGGGTTTGGGCACTAACAGATCCCTCATGTCAGGGGGTGTGGGCACTAACAGCTCCCCCGTGTCAGGGGATGTGGGGACTAACAGATCCATCGTGTCAGAGGATGTGGGCACTAACAGATCCCCGTGTCAGAGGATTTGGGCACCAACAGATCCCCGTATCAGGGGATGTGGGCACTAACGGATCCCTGTGTCACTGGATGTGGACACTAACAGATTCCTCGTGTCAGGGGGTGTGGTCACTAACAGATCCTTGTGTCAGGGGATGTGGGCACTAACGGATACCTTTATTAAGGCGGTGTAAGCACTAACAGATCACTCGTGTCAGGGGGTGTGGGCACTAACAGATCCTCGTGTCAGGGGGTGTGGGCACTAACAGATCCCCGTGTCAGGGGATGTGGGCACTAACAGATCCCTAGTGTCAGGGGTGTGGGCACTAACAGATCCCTCATGTCAGGGGGTGTGGGCACTAACAGCTCCCCCGTGTCAGGGGATGTGGGGACTAACAGATCCATCGTGTCAGAGGATGTGGGCACTAACAGATCCCCGTGTCAGAGGATTTGGGCACCAACAGATCCCCGTATCAGGGGATGTGGGCACTAACGGATCCCTGTGTCACTGGATGTGGACACTAACAGATTCCTCATGTCAGGGGGTGTGGTCACTAACAGATCCTTGTGTCAGGGGATGTGGGCACTAACGGATACCTTTATTAAGGCGGTGTAAGCACTAACAGATCACTCGTGTCAGGGGGTGTGGGCACTAACAGATCCTCGTGTCAGGGGGTGTGGGCACTAACAGATCCCCGTGTCAGGGGATGTGGGCACTAACAGATCCCTAGTGTCAGGGGTGTGGGCACTAACAGATCCCCGTGTCAGGGTATGTGGGCACTAACAGATCCCTCGTGTCAGGGGGTGTGGGCACTAACAGATCCCGTGTCAGGGGGTGTGGGCACTAACAGATCCCTCGTATCAGGGGGTGTGGGCACTAACAGATCCCCGTGTCAGGGTATGTGGGCACTAACAGATCCCCGTGTCAGGGGGTGTGGGCACTAACAGATCCCTCGTGTCAGGGGATGTGGGCACTAACAGATCCCTCGTGTCAGGGGGTGTTGTCACTAACAGATCCCTCATGTCAGGGGGTGTGGGCACTAACAGCTCCCCCGTGTCAGGTGATGTGGGGACTAACAGATCCATCGTGTCAGAGGATGTGGGCACTAACAGATCCCCGTGTCAGAGGATTTGGGCACCAACAGATCCCCGTATCAGGGGATGTGGGCACTAACGGATCCCTGTGTCACTGGATGTGGACACTAACAGATTCCTCGTGTCAGGGGGTGTGGTCACTAACAGATCCTTGTGTCAGGGGATGTGGGCACTAACGGATCCCTTTATTAAGGCGGTGTAAGCACTAACAGATCACTCGTGTCAGGGGGTGTGGGCACTAACAGATCCTCGTGTCAGGGGGTGTGGGCACTAACAGATCCCCGTGTCAGGGGATGTGGGCACTAACAGATCCCTAGTGTCAGGGGTGTGGGCACTAACAGATCCCCGTGTCAGGGTATGTGGGCACTAACAGATCCCTCGTGTCAGGGGGTGTGGGCACTAACAGATCCCGTGTCAGGGGGTGTGGGCACTAACAGATCCCTCGTATCAGGGGGTGTGGGCACTAACTGATCCCCGTGTCAGGGGCTGTGGGCACTAACAGATCCTCGTGTCGGGGGTGTGGGCACTAACAGATCCCCGTGTCAGGGGATGTGGGCACTAACAGATCCCTCGTATCAGGGGGTGTGGGCACTAACTGATCCCCGTGTCAGGGGCTGTGGGCACTAACAGATCCTCGTGTCGGGGGTGTGGGCACTAACAGATCCCCGTGTCAGGGGATGTGGGCACTAACAGATCACTCGTGTCAGGGGGTGTGGGCACTAACAGATCCTCGTGTCAGGGGGTGTGGGCACTAACAGATCCCCGTGTCAGGGGATGTGGGCACTAACAGATCCCTAGTGTCAGGGGTGTGGGCACTAACAGATCCCCGTGTCAGGGTATGTGGGCACTAACAGATCCCTCGTGTCAGGGGGTGTGGGCACTAACAGATCCCGTGTCAGGGGGTGTGGGCACTAACAGATCCCTCGTATCAGGGGGTGTGGGCACTAACAGATCCCCGTGTCAGGGTATGTGGGCACTAACAGATCCCCGTGTCAGGGGATGTGGGCACTAACAGATCCCTAGTGTCAGGGGTGTGGGCACTAACAGATCCCCGTGTCAGGGTATGTGGGCACTAACAGATCCCTCGTGTCAGGGGATGTGGGCACTAACAGATCCCTCGTATCAGGGGGTGTGGGCACTAACAGATCCCTCATGTCAGGGGGTGTGGGCACTAACAGCTCCCCCGTGTCAGGGGATGTGGGGACTAACAGATCCATCGTGTCAGAGGATGTGGGCACTAACAGATCCCCGTGTCAGAGGATTTGGGCACCAACAGATCCCCGTATCAGGGGATGTGGGCACTAACGGATCCCTGTGTCACTGGATGTGGACACTAACAGATTCCTCGTGTCAGGGGGTGTGGTCACTAACAGATCCTTGTGTCAGGGGATGTGGGCACTAACGGATCCCTTTATTAAGGCGGTGTAAGCACTAACAGATCACTCGTGTCAGGGGGTGTGGGCACTAACACATCCTCGTGTCAGGGGGTGTGGGCACTAACAGATCCCCGTGTCAGGGGATGTGGGCACTAACAGATCCCTAGTGTCAGGGGTGTGGGCACTAACAGATCCCCGTGTCAGGGTATGTGGGCACTAACAGATCCCTCGTGTCAGGGGGTGTGGGCACTAACAGATCCCGTGTCAGGGGGTGTGGGCACTAACAGATCCCTTGTATCAGGGGGTGTGGGCACTAACTGATCCCCGTGTCAGGGGCTGTGGGCACTAACAGATCCCTCGTGTCAGGGGGTGTGGGCACTAACAGATCCCGTGTCAGGGGGTGTGGGCACTAACAGATCCCTCGTATCAGGGGGTGTGGGCACTAACAGATCCCCGTGTCAGGGTATGTGGGCACTAACAGATCCCCGTGTCAGGGGGTGTGGGCACTAACAGATCCCTCGTGTCAGGGGATGTGGGCACTAACAGATCCCTCGTGTCAGGGGGTGTGGGCACTAACAGATCCCTCATGTCAGGGGGTGTGGGCACTAACAGCTCCCCCGTGTCAGGGGATGTGGGGACTAACAGATCCATCGTGTCAGAGGATGTGGGCACTAACAGATCCCCGTGTCAGAGGATTTGGGCACCAACAGATCCCCGTATCAGGGGATGTGGGCACTAACGGATCCCTGTGTCACTGGATGTGGACACTAACAGATTCCTCGTGTCAGGGGGTGTGGTCACTAACAGATCCTTGTGTCAGGGGATGTGGGCACTAACGGATCCCTTTATTAAGGCGGTGTAAGCACTAACAGATCACTCGTGTCAGGGGGTGTGGGCACTAACACATCCTCGTGTCAGGGGGTGTGGGCACTAACAGATCCCCGTGTCAGGGGATGTGGGCACTAACAGATCCCTAGTGTCAGGGGTGTGGGCACTAACAGATCCCCGTGTCAGGGTATGTGGGCACTAACAGATCCCTCGTGTCAGGGGGTGTGGGCACTAACAGATCCCGTGTCAGGGGGTGTGGGCACTAACAGATCCCTCGTATCAGGGGGTGTGGGCACTAACTGATCCCCGTGTCAGGGGCTGTGGGCACTAACAGATCCTCGTGTCGGGGGTGTGGGCACTAACAGATCCCCGTGTCAGGGGATGTGGGCACTAACAGATCCCTCGTATCAGGGGGTGTGGGCACTAACTGATCCCCGTGTCAGGGGCTGTGGGCACTAACAGATCCTCGTGTCGGGGGTGTGGGCACTAACAGATCCCCGTGTCAGGGGATGTGGGCACTAACAGATCACTCGTGTCAGGGGGTGTGGGCACTAACAGATCCTCGTGTCAGGGGGTGTGGGCACTAACAGATCCCCGTGTCAGGGGATGTGGGCACTAACAGATCCCTAGTGTCAGGGGTGTGGGCACTAACAGATCCCCGTGTCAGGGTATGTGGGCACTAACAGATCCCGTGTCAGGGGATGTGGGCACTAACAGATCCCTCGTATCAGGGGGTGTGGGCACTAACAGATCCCCGTGTCAGGGTATGTGGGCACTAACAGATCCCCGTGTCAGGGGGTGTGGGCACTAACAGATCCCTCGTGTCAGGGGATGTGGGCACTAACAGATCCCTCGTGTCAGGGGGTTTGGGCACTAACAGATCCCTCATGTCAGGGGGTGTGGGCACTAACAGCTCCCCCGTGTCAGGGGATGTGGGGACTAACAGATCCATCGTGTCAGAGGATGTGGGCACTAACAGATCCCCGTGTCAGAGGATTTGGGCACCAACAGATCCCCGTATCAGGGGATGTGGGCACTAACGGATCCCTGTGTCACTGGATGTGGACACTAACAGATTCCTCGTGTCAGGGGGTGTGGTCACTAACAGATCCTTGTGTCAGGGGATGTGGGCACTAACGGATACCTTTATTAAGGCGGTGTAAGCACTAACAGATCACTCGTGTCAGGGGGTGTGGGCACTAACAGATCCTCGTGTCAGGGGGTGTGGGCACTAACAGATCCCCGTGTCAGGGGATGTGGGCACTAACAGATCCCTAGTGTCAGGGGTGTGGGCACTAACAGATCCCCGTGTCAGGGTATGTGGGCACTAACAGATCCCTCGTGTCAGGGGGTGTGGGCACCAACAGATCCCGTGTCAGGGGGTGTGGGCACTAACAGATCCCTCGTATCAGGGGGTGTGGGCACTAACTGATCCCTGTGTCAGGGGCTGTGGGCACTAACAGATCCTCGTGTCGGGGGTGTGGGCACTAACAGATCCCCGTGTCAGGGGATGTGGGCACTAACAGATCCCTCGTGTCAGGAGGTGTGGGCACTAACAGATCCCCGTGTCAGGGGCTGTGGGCACTAACAGATCCTCGTGTCGGGGGTGAGGGCACTAACAGATCCCCGTGTCAGGGGATGTGGGCACTAACAGATCCCTAGTGTCAGGGGGTGTGG
Organism: Hemiscyllium ocellatum; assembly: GCF_020745735.1. Classification (NCBI taxonomy): domain Eukaryota; kingdom Metazoa; phylum Chordata; class Chondrichthyes; order Orectolobiformes; family Hemiscylliidae; genus Hemiscyllium; species Hemiscyllium ocellatum. The sequence goes on from NC_083446.1 coordinate 11,193,836, forward strand.
GCACTAACAGATCCCCGTGTCAGGGTATGTGGGAACTAACAGATCCCTAGTGTCAGGGGGTGTGGGCACTAACAGATCCCCGTGTCAGGGTATGTGGGGACTAACAGATCCATCGTGTCAGAGGATGTGGGCACTAACAGATCCCCGTGTCAGAGGATTTGGGCACCAACAGATCCCCGTATCAGGGGATGTGGGCACTAACGGATCCCTGTGTCACTGGATGTGGACACTAACAGATTCCTCGTGTCAGGGGGTGTGGTCACTAACAGATCCTTGTGTCAGGGGATGTGGGCACTAACGGATCCCTTTATTAAGGCGGTGTAAGCACTAACAGATCACTCGTGTCAGGGGGTGTGGGCACTAACAGATCCTCGTGTCAGGGGGTGTGGGCACTAACAGATCCCCGTGTCAGGGTATGTGGGCACTAACAGATCCCTAGTGTCAGGGGGTGTGGGCACTAACAGATCCCGTGTCAGGGGGTGTGGGCACTAACAGATCCCTCGTATCAGGGGGTGTGGGTACTAACAGATCCCCGTGTCAGGGGCTGTGGGCACTAACAGATCCTCGTGTCGGGGGTGTGGGCACTAACAGATCCCCGTGTCAGGGTATGTGGGCACTAACAGATCCCCGTGTCAGGGGGTGTGGGCACTAACAGATCCCTCGTGTCAGGGGGTGTGGGCACTAACAGATCCCTCATGTCAGGGGGTGTGGGCACTAACAGCTCCCCCGTGTCAGGGGATGTGGGGACTAACAGATCCATCGTGTCAGAGGATGTGGGCACTAACAGATCCCCGTGTCAGAGGATTTGGGCACCAACAGATCCCCGTATCAGGGGATGTGGGCACTAACGGATCCCTGTGTCACTGGATGTGGACACTAACAGATTCCTCGTGTCAGGGGGTGTGGTCACTAACAGATCCTTGTGTCAGGGGATGTGGGCACTAACGGATACCTTTATTAAGGCGGTGTAAGCACTAACAGATCACTCGTGTCAGGGGGTGTGGGCACTAACAGAACCTCGTGTCAGGGGGTGTGGGCACTAACAGATCCCCGTGTCAGGGGATGTGGGCACTAACAGATCCCTAGTGTCAGGGGTGTGGGCACTAACAGATCCCCGTGTCAGGGTATGTGGGCACTAACAGATCCCTCGTGTCAGGGGGTGTGGGCACTAACAGATCCCGTGTCAGGGGGTGTGGGCACTAACAGATCCCTCGTATCAGGGGGTGTGGGCACTAACAGATCCACGTGTCAGGGTATGTGGGCACTAACAGATCCCCGTGTCAGGGGGTGTGGGCACTAACAGATCCCTCGTGTCAGGGGATGTGGGCACTAACAGATCCCTCGTGTCAGGGGGTGTGGGCACTAACAGATCCCTCATGTCAGGGGGTGTGGGCACTAACAGCTCCCCCGTGTCAGGTGATGTGGGGACTAACAGATCCATCGTGTCAGAGGATGTGGGCACTAACAGATCCCCGTGTCAGAGGATTTGGGCACCAACAGATCCCCGTATCAGGGGATGTGGGCACTAACGGATCCCTGTGTCACTGGATGTGGACACTAACAGATTCCTCGTGTCAGGGGGTGTGGTCACTAACAGATCCTTGTGTCAGGGGATGTGGGCACTAACGGATCCCTTTATTAAGGCGGTGTAAGCACTAACAGATCACTCGTGTCAGGGGGTGTGGGCAATAACACATCCTCGTGTCAGGGGGTGTGGGCACTAACAGATCCCCGTGTCAGGGGATGTGGGCACTAACAGATCCCTAGTGTCAGGGGTGTGGGCACTAACAGATCCCCGTGTCAGGGTATGTGGGCACTAACAGATCCCTCGTGTCAGGGGGTGTGGGCACTAACAGATCCCGTGTCAGGGGGTGTGGGCACTAACAGATCCCTCGTATCAGGGGGTGTGGGCACTAACTGATCCCCGTGTCAGGGGCTGTGGGCACTAACAGATCCTCGTGTCGGGGGTGTGGGCACTAACAGATCCCCGTGTCAGGGGATGTGGGCACTAACAGATCCCTCGTATCAGGGGGTGTGGGCACTAACTGATCCCCGTGTCAGGGGCTGTGGGCACTAACAGATCCTCGTGTCGGGGGTGTGGGCACTAACAGATCCCCGTGTCAGGGGATGTGGGCACTAACAGATCACTCGTGTCAGGGGGTGTGGGCACTAACAGATCCTCGTGTCAGGGGGTGTGGGCACTAACAGATCCCCGTGTCAGGGGATGTGGGCACTAACAGATCCCTAGTGTCAGGGGTGTGGGCACTAACAGATCCCCGTGTCAGGGTATGTGGGCAGTAACAGATCCCTCGTGTCAGGGGGTGTGGGCACTAACAGATCCCGTGTCAGGGGGTGTGGGCACTAACAGATCCCTCGTATCAGGGGGTGTGGGCACTAACAGATCCCCGTGTCAGGGTATGTGGGCACTAACAGATCCCCGTGTCAGGGGGTGTGGGCACTAACAGATCCCTCGTGTCAGGGGATGTGGGCACTAACAGATCCCTCGTGTCAGGGGGTGTGGGCACTAACAGATCCCTCATGTCAGGGGGTGTGGGCACTAACAGCTCCCCCGTGTCAGGGGATGTGGGGACTAACAGATCCATCGTGTCAGAGGATGTGGGCACTAACAGATCCCCGTGTCAGAGGATTTGGGCACCAACAGATCCCCGTATCAGGGGATGTGGGCACTAACGGATCCCTGTGTCACTGGATGTGGACACTAACAGATTCCTCGTGTCAGGGGGTGTGGTCACTAACAGATCCTTGTGTCAGGGGATGTGGGCACTAACGGATCCCTTTATTAAGGCGGTGTAAGCACTAACAGATCACTCGTGTCAGGGGGTGTGGGCACTAACAGATCCTCGTGTCAGGGGGTGTGGGCACTAACAGATCCCCGTGTCAGGGTATGTGGGCACTAACAGATCCCTCGTGTCAGGGGGTGTGGGCACTAACAGATCCCGTGTCAGGGGGTGTGGGCACTAACAGATCCCTCGTATCAGGGGGTGTGGGCACTAACAGATCCCCGTGTCAGGGGCTGTGGGCACTAACAGATCCTCGTGTCGGGGGTGTGGGCACTAACAGATCCCCGTGTCAGGGTATGTGGGCACTAACAGATCCCTCGTGTCAGGGGGTGTGGGCACTAACAGATCCCCGTGTCAGGGGCTGTGGACACTAACAGATCCTCGTGTTGGGGGTGTGGGCACTAACAGATCCCCGTGTCAAGGGATGTGGGCACTAACAGATCCCTAGTGTCAGGGGGTGTGGGCACTAACAGATCCCCGTGTCAGGGTATGTGGGCACTAACAGATCCCTCGTGTCAGGGGGTGTGGGCACTAACAGATCCCCGTGTCAGGGTATGTGGGCACTAACAGATCCCTCGTGTCAGGGGGTGTGGTCACTAACGCATCCCTCGTGTCAGGGTATGTGGGCACTAACAGATCCCTCGTGTCAGGGGGTGTGGGCACTAACAGATCCCCGTGTCAGGGTATGTGGGCACTAACAGATCCCTCGTGTCAGGGGGTGTGGGCACTAACAGATCCCCGTGTCAGGGGATGTGGGCACTAACAGATCCCCGTGTCAGGGGATGTGGGCACTAACGGATCCCTAGTGTCAGGGGATGTGGGCACTAACGGATCCCCGTGTCAGGGGGTGTGGGCACTAACAGATCCCTCGTGTCAGGGGGTGTGGGCACTAACAGATCCCCGTGTCAGGGGCTGTGGGCACTAACAGATCCCCGTGTCAGGGGCTGTGGGCACTAACAGATCCTCGTGTCGGGGGTGTGGGCACTAACAGATCCTCGTGTCAGGGGATGTGGGCACTAACAGATCCCCGTGTCAGGGCGTGTGGGCACTAACAGATCCCTCGTGTCAGGGGGTCTGGGCACTAACAGATCCCCGTGTCAGGGGCAGTGGGCACTAACAGATCCTCGTGTCGGGGGTGTGGGCACTAACAGATCCCCGTGTCAGGGCATGTGGGCACTAACAGATCCCTCGTGTTAGGGGGTGTGGGCACTAACAGATCCCTCCTGTCAGGGGGTGTGGGCACTAACAGATCCCCATGTCTGGGGGTGTGGGCACTAACAGATCCCCCGTGTCAGGGGCTGTGGGCACTAACAGATCCCTCATGTCAGGGGGTATGGGCACTTAGAGATCCTAGTGTCAGGGGGATGTGGGCACTAACAGATCCCTCGTGTCAGGGGATGTGGGCACTAACAGATCCCCGTGTCAGGGGATGCGGGCACTAACAGATCCTTGTGTCAGGGGGTGTGGGCACTAACAGATCCCCGTGTCAGGGAATGTGGGCACTAACAGATCCTTGTGTCAGAGGATATGGGCACACTAACAGATCCTCGTGTTGGGGGTGTGGGCCATAACAGATCCCTCATGTCAGGGGGTGTGGGCACTAACAGATCCCCCGTGTCAGGGGATGTGGGGTCTAACAGATCCATCGTGTCAGAGGATGTGGGCACTAACAGATCCCTGTGTCAGAGGATTTGGGCACCAACAGAACCCCGTATCAGGAGATGTGGGCACTAACAGATCCCTCGTTTCAGGGTGTGTGGACACTAACAGATCCCCGTGTCAAGGAATGTGGGCACTAACAGATCCTTGTGTCAGGGGGTGTGGGCACTAACAGATCCCCGTGTCAGAGGATGTGGACACTAACAGATCCCCGTGTCAGGGGATTTGGGCACCAACAGATCCTCGTATCAGGGGATGTGGGCACTAACAGATCCCTCGTTTCAGGGCGTGTGGACACTAACAGATCCCTGTGTCAGGGGGTGTGGGTACTAACAGTTTCCTGAGTCAAGGGAGGTGGGCACTAACAGATCCTTGTGTCAGGGGATGTGGGCACTAACAGATCTCTCGTGTCAGGTGTTGTGGGCACTAACAGATCCCCGTATCAGGAGATGTGGGCACTAAGAGATCCCTCGTTTCAGGGTGTGTGGACACTAACAGATCCCCGTGTCAAGGAATGTGGGCACTAACAGATCATTGTGTCAGGGGGTGTGGGCACTAACAGATCCCCGTGTCAGAGGATGTGGACACTAACAGATCCCCGTGTCAGAGGATTTGGGCACCAACAGATCCTCGTATCAGGGGATGTGGGCACTAACAGATCCCTCGTTTCAGGGCGTGTGGACACTAACAGATCCCTGTGTCAGGGGGTGTGGGTACTAACAGTTTCCTGAGTCAAGGGAGGTGGGCACTAACAGATCCTTGTGTCAGGGGATGTGGGCACTAACAGATCTCTCGTGTCAGGTGTTGTGGGCACTAATAGATCCCCGTGTCAGGGGATGTGGGCACTAACAGATCCCTCGTGTCAGCGAATGTGGGCACTAACAGATCCCTCGTGTCAGGGGGTGTGGGCACTAACAGATCCCTCGTGTCAGCGAATGTGGGCACTAACAGATCCCTCGTGTCAGGGTGTGTGGGCACTAACAGATCCCCATGTCAGGGGATGTGGGGACTAACATCCATCATGTCAGATGATGTGGGCACTAACAGATCCCCGTGTCAGAGGATTTGGGCACCAACAGATCCCCGTATCAGGGGATGTGGGCACTAAGAGATCCCTCGTGTCAGGGCGTGTGGACACTAACAGATCCCTCGTGTCAGGGGATGTGGGCACTAACAGATCCCCCGTGTCAGGGGGTGTGGGCACTAACAGATCCCTCGTGTCAGGTGGTGTGGGCACTAACAGATCCCCCGTGTCGGGATGTGGGCGCTAACAGATCCTAGTGTCAGGGGGATGTGGGCACTAACAGATCCCCGTGTCAGGGAATGTGGGCACTAACAGATCCTCGTGTCAGGGGTGTGAGCACTAACAGATCCCCGTGTCAGAGGATGTGGGCACTAACAGATCCCCCGTGTCAGGGGATGTGGGCGCTAACAGATCCTAGTGTCAGGGGGATGTGGGCACTAACAGATCCCCGTGTCAGGGAGTGTGGGCACTAACAGATCATTGTGTCAGGGGGTGTGGGCACTAACAGATCCCCGTGTCAGAGGATGTGGACACTAACAGATCCCCGTGTCAGAGGATTTGGGCACCAACAGATCCTCGTATCAGGGGATGTGGGCACTAACAGATCCCTCGTTTCAGGGCGTGTGGACACTAACAGATCCCTGTGTCAGGGGGTGTGGGTACTAACAGTTTCCTGAGTCAAGGGAGGTGGGCACTAACAGATCCTTGTGTCAGGGGATGTGGGCACTAACAGATCTCTCGTGTCAGGTGTTGTGGGCACTAATAGATCCCCGTGTCAGGGGATGTGGGCACTAACAGATCCCTCGTGTCAGCGAATGTGGGCACTAACAGATCCCTCGTGTCAGGGGGTGTGGGCACTAACAGATCCCTCGTGTCAGCGAATGTGGGCACTAACAGATCCCTCGTGTCAGGGTGTGTGGGCACTAACGGATCTCTCGTGTCAGGGGATGTGGGCACTAACGGATCCCTTTATTAAGGCGGTGTAAGCACTAACAGATCACTCGTGTCAGGGGGTGTGGGCACTAACGGATCTCTCGTGTCAGGGGTTGTGGGCACTAACGGATATCCCGTGTCAGGGGATGTGGTAGTTACAAATCCCTCGTGTCAGGGGTGTGGGCATGAACAGATTCCCGTGTCAGGGGATGTGGGCACTAACGGATCCCTCGTGTCGGGGGTGTGGGCATGAACAGATCGTTGTGTCAGGGGGTGTGGGCACTAACGGATCTCTCGTGTCCGGGGACAAAGGCACAAACAGATCCCCCGTGTCAGGAGATGTGGGCAATTACAAATCCCTCTTGTCCGGGAGTGTGGGCACTAACGGTCCCTTTTGTCAGCGGGTGTGACCACTAATGGATCCCTTGTGTCAGGGAATGCGGGCACTAGCGGATCTCTTGTGCCAGGGGGTGTGGGCACTAATGGATCGCCCGTGTCAGGGGATGGGAGCACTAACAGATCCCTCGTATCGGGGTGTGTGGGCACAACCGGATCCCTGTGTCAGGGAGTTTAAGCGCTAACATTCCCTCATGTCAGGGGGTGCAGGCACTAACAGATCCCTCGTGTCGGCACTAACGGATCCCTTTTATCTGAAGGTGTAAGAACAAACAGATCCCTCATGTCAGGGGTTGTGGGCAGTAACGGATCCCTCGTGTCAGGGTGTTTGGGCACTAACGGATCCCTCGCGTCCAGGGTGTGGACACTAATGGATCCCTCATGTCAAGGGATGTGGGCACTAATAGATCCCTCGTGTCAGGTGGTGTAAGCACTAACAGATCCCTCATGTCAGGGGATGTGGCCACGTACACATCCCTCGTGTTAGGGGGTGTGGGCACTAATGGATCCCTTGCATCAGGGAGTGTGGGCTCTAACTGATCTCCCGTGTCAGGGGATGGGGGCACTAACAGATCCCCTATGTCAGGGGATGTGGGCACTAATGGATTTCTCATGTAAGGGGATGTGGGCACTAACAGACCCCTCATGTCGGGGATGTGAGAACGAACAGATCAGCATGTCAGGGCATGTGGGCACTAATGGGTGCCTGTGTCACTGGATGTGGACACTAACACGTCCCTCATGTCAGGGGATGTGGGCACTAACGGAACCCTCGTGTCAGGGGGTGAGGGCATGAACAGATTCCCGTGTCTGGGGATGTGGGCACTAACGGATCCCTTGTGTCTGGGGGTTTGGGCACTAACGGATCTCTCGGGTCAGGGGATGTGGGCAGTAACAGATCCCTCGTGGGTGTGGGCACTAACAGATCCCTCGTGAAAGGAGATGTAAGCATTAACAGATCCCTCATGTTGGCGTGCGGGCACTAACAGATCCCTCGTGTCAGGTGGTGTAAGCACTAACAGATCCCTCGTGAAAGGAGATGTAAGCATTAACAGATCCCTCGTGTTGGCATGCGGGCACTAACAGATCCCTCGTGTCAGGTGGTGTAAGCATTAACAGATCCCTCGTGTCAGGGGGTATGGGCACTAACAGATCCCAGTGTCAGGGGATGTGGGCACTAACAGATCCATGTGTCAGGGTGTGGGCACTAACATCCTTGTGTCAGGGTGTGTGGGCACTAACAGATCCCTCGTGTCAGGGTGTGTGGGCACTAACAGATCCCTCGTGTCGGGTGTGTGGACACTAATAGATCCCCGCGTCAGGGCATGTGGGGACTAACAGATCCATCATGTCAGAGGATGTGGGCACTAACAGATCCCCGTATCAGGGGATGTGGGCACTAACAGATCCCTTGTGTCAGGGGATGTGGCCCGAACTGATCCTCGTGTCAGGGTGTGTGGGCACTAACAGATCCCCCGTGTCAGGGGTTATGAGCACGAACAGATACCCCATGTCAAGGAGTGTGGGCAGTAACAGATCCCTCGTGTAATGGGGTGTGGACCCTAATGGATCCCTTGCATCAGGGAGTGTGGGCAAAACTAACTGATCTCCCGTGTCAGGGGATGTGGGCACAAACAGATCCCCCATGTCAGGGGATGTGGGCACTAATGGATTCCTCGTGTCAGGGGATGTGGGCACTAACAGACCCCTCGTGTCAGGGGATGTGAGAAGGAACAGATCAGCATGTCAGGGCATGTGGGCACTAACGGATGCCTGTGTCACTGGATGTGGACACTAACACCTCCCTCATGTCAGGGGATGTGGGCACTAATGGATGCATTGTGTCAGCGGATGTGGGCACTAACAGATCCCTCGTGTCAGGGGGTGTGGTCACTAATGGATCCCTCGTGTCGGGGATGTGGGCACTAACGGATCCCTTGTGTCTGGGGGTTTGGGCACTAACGGATCTCTCGGGTCCGGGGATGTGGGCAGTAACAGGTCCCTCGTGTCTGTGGGTGTGGGCACTAACAGATCCCTCGTGAAAGGAGATGTAAGCATTAACAGATCCCTCGTGTCGGCGTGCGGGCACTAACAGATCCCTCGTGTCAGGAGGTGTAAGCATTAACAGATCCATCGTGTCGGCGTGCGGGCACTAACAGATCCCTCGTGTCAGGAGGTGTAAGCATTAGGAGATCCCTCGTGTCAGGGGGTGTTGGCACTAACAGATCCCCGTGTCAGGGGATGTGGGCACTAACAGATCCCTCGTGTCAGGGGATGTGGGCACTAACAGATCAATGTGTCAGGGTGTGGGCACAAACATCCTTGTGTCAGGGTGTGTGGGCACTAACAGATCCCTCGTGTCAGGGAGTGCGGGCACCAATGGAAACCTCGTGTCAGGCTGTGTGGGCACTAACGGATCCCTTTGTCAGGGTGTGTGGGTACTAACTGATCCCTTTTATCAGGAGGTGTAAGCACTAACGGATCCCTCGTGTCAGGGGATGTGGTCACTAATGGATCCTTCGTGTCAGGGGATGTGGGCACTAACGGATCCCTCGTATCAGGGTGTGTGTGCACTAATGGATCCCCTGTGTCAGGGTCAGTGTGCACGAACGGACCCCTCGTGTCAGGGGGTTTGGGCACTAACGGATCTCTCGGGTCCGGGGATGTGGGCAGTAACAGATCCCTCATGTTTGTGGGTGTGGGCACTAACAGATCCCTCGTGAAAGGAGATGTAAGCATTAACAGATCCCTCGTGTCGGCGTGCGGGCACTAACAGATCCCTCGTATCAGGAGGAGTTAGCATTAACAGATCCCTCGTGTCGGGGTGCGGCCACTAACGTATCTCTCGTGTCAGGGGGTGTAAGAATTAAAAGATCCCTCGTGTCAGGGGATGTGGGCACTAACAGATCCCTCGTGTCAGGGGGTGTGGGCACCAACAGATCCCTTGTGTCAGGGGGTGTCGGCACTAACAGAGCCCTCATGTGAGGGGATGTGGGCACTAACGGATCCCTCGTGTGAGGGAGTGCGGGCATCAACGGAAACCTCGTGTCAGGCTGTGTGGGCACTAACAGATCCCTTTGTCAGGGTGTGTGGGTACTAACGGATCCCTTTTATCAGGAAGTGTAAGCACTAACGGATCCCACGTGTCAGGGGATGTGGTCACTAACGGATCCCTCGTGTCAGGGGGTGTGGGCATGAAGAGATACTCATGTCAGGGTCTGTGGGCACTAACGGATCCCTTGTGTCAGGGTGTGAGGGCACTAACGGATCTCTCGTGTCAGGATGTGTGGGCACTAATGGATCCCCTGTGTCAGGGTCTGTGTGCACAAACGGACCCCTCGTGTCAGGGCATGTGGGCACTAACAGATCCCTCGTGTAGGGGGTGTGGACACAAATGGATCCCTGTGTTAGGGGATGTAGGCACAAACGGAACATCGTATCAGGGGGTGTGGGGACTAACGGGTCCCTCGTGTCGGGGGTGTCGGCACTAACAGATCCCTCGTGTCAGGGTGTGTGGGCACTAACAGATCCCTCGTGTCAGGGTGTGTGGGCACTAACGGATCCCTCGTGTCAGGGGTTGTGGGCACTAACGGATCTCCCGTGTCAGGGGACAAAGGCACAAACAGATCCCCCATGTCAGGGGACGTGGGCACTAACAGATCCCCCATGTCAGGGGATGTGGGCACTAACAAATCCCTCATGTCCGGGAGTGTGGGCACTAATGGATCCCTGTGTTAGGGAGTGTGGGCACTAACAGATCCCTCATGTCAGAGTGTGTGGGCACTAACAGATCCCTTGTGTCAAGGGGTGTGGGCACTAACAGATTCCCAGTGTCAGGGGATGTGGTCACTAACGGATCCCTCATGTCAGGTGGTTTGGGCACTAACGGATTTCTCGTGTCATGGGATGTGGGCACTAACAGATCCCTCATGGTAGATGGTTTGGGCATTAACAGATCCCTCGTGTCAGGCTGTGTGGGCACTAACGGATCGCTTTGTCAGTGTGTGTGGGTACTAACGGATCCCTCGTGTCAGGGGATGTGGGCACTAATGGTCCCTTTTGTCAGCGGGTGTGGGCACTAACAGATCCCTCATGTCAGGGAGTGCGGGCACTAGCGGATCTCTAGTGCCAGGGGGTGTGGGCACTAACAGATCCCTCGTGTCAGGGGGTGTGGGCATGAACAGATCCTTGTGTCAGGGGTTGTGGGCACTAACGGATCTCCCATGTCAGGGGACAAAGGCACAAACAGATCCCCCATGTCAGGGAACATGGGCACTAACAGATCCCCCGTGTCAGGGGATGTGGACAATAACAAATCCCTAATGTCCGGGAGTGTGGGCACTAACGGTCCCTTTTGTCAGCGGGTGTGGGCACTAACGGATCCCTCGTGTCAGGGATTGCGGGCACTAGCGGATCCCTCGTGCCAGGGGTGTGGGCACTAATGGATCCCCCGTGTCAGGGGCTGTGTGCACTAACGGACCCCTCGTGCCAGGGGGTGTGGGCACTAACAGATCCCTCGTGTCGGGGGGTGTGGGCACAAACGGATCCCTGTGTCAGGGTTTGTGGGCACTAACAGATCCCTAGTGTCAGAGTGTGTGGGCACTAACAGATCCCTTGTGTCAAGGGGTGAGGCCCTAACAGATCCCTCGTGTCGGGATGTCGGCACTTACGGATCCCTTTTATCTGGAGGTGTGGGCACTAACAGTTCCCTCGTGTCGGGTTGTGGGCTCTAACATATCCCTGTGTCAGGAGATGTGGGCACTAACAGATCCCTCGTGTCAGGGGTTGTGGGCAGTAACAGATCCTTCGTGTCAGGGGTGCGGGCACTAACAGATCTCTAGTGTCAGGAGATGTGGGCACTAGCAAATCCCTCGTGTCAGGGGGTTTGTGCACTAATGGATCCCTCGTGTCATGGGATGTAGGCACTAACAGATCCCTGTGTCAGGGGATGTGGGCACTAACAGATCCCTCGTGTCAGGGGTTGTGGGCACTAACGGATCCCTCGTGTCCGGGGGTGTGGGCACTAACAGATCCCTCATGTCAGGGGGTGCAGGCACTAATGGATCCCGTGTCAGGTGGTGTGGGCACTAACGGATCCCTTGTGTCAGAGGGCGTGGGCACTTTAAGATCCCCGTGTCAGGGGATGCAGGCACTAACTGATCCCTCATGTCAGGGGTGCGGGCACTAACAGATCTCTAGTGTCAGGAGATGTGGGCAATAACAAATCCCTCGTGTCCGGCAGTGTGGGCACTAACGGTCCCTTTTGTCAGCGGGTGTGGGCACTAACGGATCCCTCGTGTCAGGGGTTGTGGGCACTAATGGATCTCCCGTGTCAGGGGATGTGGGCACTAATGGATCCCTCGTGTGAGCGAGTGCGGGCATCAACGGAAACCTCGTGTCAGGGTGTGTGGGTACTAACGGATCCCTTTTATCAGCGGGTGTAAGCACTAACGGATCCCTCATGTCAGGGGATGTGGTCACTAACGGATCCCTCGTGTCGGGGGTGTGGGCATGAAGAGATACCCATGTCAGGGTCTGTGGGCACTAACGGATCCCTTGTGTCAGGGAGTGAAGGCACTAACGGATCTCTCGTGTCAGGGTGTGAGGGCGCTAATGGATCCCCTGTGTCAGGGTCTGTGTGCACAAACGGACCCCTCGTAGTCAAGGCATGTGGGCACTAACAGATCCCTCGTGTCGGGGGTGTGGACACAAATGGATCCCTGTGTTAGGGGATGTAGGCACAAACGGAACATTGTATCGGGGTGTGGGGACTAACGGGTCCCTCGTGTCAGGGGTGTCGGCACTAACAGATCCCTCGTGTCAGGGTGTGTGGGCACTAAAGGATCCCTCGTGTCAGGGGTTGTGGGCACTAACGGATCTCCCGTGTCAGGGGACGAAGGCACAAACAGATCCCCCAGGTCAGGGGACGTGGACACTAACAGATCCCCTGTGTCAGGGGATGTGGGCGCTAACAGATCCTAGTGTCAGGGGGATGTGGGCACTAACAGATCCCCATGTCAGGGAATGTGGGCACTAACAGATCCTCGTGTCAGGGGGTGTGAGCACTAACAGATCCCCCGTGTCAGAGGATGTGGGCACTAACAGATCCCCCGTGTCAGGGGATGTGGGCGCTAACAGATCCTAGTGTCAGGGGCTGTGGGCACTAACAGATCCCCATGTCAGGGAATGTGGGCACTAACAGATCCTTGTGTCAGGGGGTGTGGGCACTAACAGATCCCCGTGTCAGAGAATGTGGACACTAACAGATCCCCGTGTCAGGGAATGTGGGCACTAACAGATCCTCGTGTCTGGGGGTGTGAGCATTAACAGATTCCTTGTGTCAGGGGATGTGTGCACTAACGGATCCCTCGTGTCAGGCTGTGTGGGCACTAATGGATCCCTTTGTCAGTGTGTGTGGGTACTAACGGATCCCTCGTGTCAGGGGATGTGGGCACTAATGGTCCCTTTTGTCAGCGGGTGTGGGCACTAACAGATCCCTCATGTCAGGGAGTGCGGGCACTAGCGGATCTCTAGTGCCAGGGGGTGTGGGCACTAACAGATCCTCGTGTCAGGGGGTGTGGGCACTAACAGATCCTCGTGTCAGGGGATGCGGGCACTAACAGATCCTTGTGTCAGGGGGTGTGGGCACTAACAGATCCCCGTGTCAGGGAATGTGGGCACTAACAGATCCACGTGTCAGAGGATATGGGCACTAATAGATCCTCGTGTCAGGGGTGTGGGCCGTAACAGATCCCTCATGTCAGCGGGTGTGGGCACTAACAGATCCCCCGTGTCAGGGGTTATGGGCACAAACAGATCCCCCATGTCAAGGGGTGTGGGCAGTAACAGATCCCTCGTGTAAGGGGGTGTGGGCACTAATGGATCCCTTGCATTAGGGAGTGTGGGCTCTAACTGATCTCCCGTGTCAGGGGATGTGGGCACTAACAGATCCCTTGTGTCAGGGTGTGTGGTCACTAACAGATCCCTGTGTCCGGCGGTGCGGTCACTAACAGATGCCTGTGTCAGGGGGTGCGGACACTAACAGATCCCCATGTCAGGGGATATGGGCACTAATGGATTCCTTGTGTCAGGGGATGTGGGCACTAACAGATCCCTCGTGTTAGTGTCAAGGTGTGTGCGCACTATCAGATCCCCGTGTCAGGGGTAGTGGTTACTAACGGATCCCTCGTGTCAGGGTGTGTGCGCACTATCAGTCCCCGTGTCAGCTGTTTTGGGCACTAACGGATTCCTCGTGTCAGGTGTTGTGGGCACTAACGGATCCCTCGTGTCAGGGAGTGTGGGCACTAACAGATCCCTTTTATCAGGAGGTGTAAGCACTAACAAATCCCTCGTGTCAGGGGGTGTGGGCAGTAACATCCCTCGTGTCGGGTTGTGAGCACTAACGGATCCCTGTGTCGGGATGTGGGCACTAACAGATCCCTCGTGTCAGGGGTTGCGGGCACTCACGGATCCCTGTGTCAAGGGGTGTGGGTATTAGCAGATCCCTCGTGTCAGGGTGTGTGGGCATGAACAGATCCTTGTGTCAGGGGTTGTGGGCACTAACGGATCTCCCGTGTCAGGGGACAAAGGCACAAACAGATCCCCCATGTCAGGGGACATGGGCACTAACAGATCCCCCGTGTCAGGGAATGTGGGCAATAACAAATCCCTCATGTCCGGGCACTAACGGTCCCTTTTGTCAGCGGGTGTGGGCACTAACGGATCCCTCGTGTCAGGGAGTGCGGGCACTAGCAGATCTCTCATGCCAGGGGCTGTGGGCACTAATGGATCCCCCGTGTCAGGGTGTGTGGGCACTAACAGATCCCTCGTGTCTGGGGGTGTGGGCACTAACAGATCCCTCGTGTCAGGGGGTGTGGGCACTAACGGATCCCTGTGTCAGGGAGTGTAAGCGCTAACAATCCCTCATGTCAGGGGGTGCAGGCACTAACAGATCCCTCGTGTCGGGATGTCGGCACTAACGGATCCCTTTTATCTGAAGGTGTAAGAACTAACAGATCCCTCGTGTCAGGGGTTGTGGGCACTAACAGATCCCTCATGTCAGAGGATGTGGGCATGTACACATCCCTCATGTTAGGGGGTGTGGACGCTAACAGATCCTTCGTGTCAGGGGGTGTGGGCGCTAACAGATCCCCTTGTCAGGAGATGTGGGCACTAACAGATCCTTCATGTTAGGGGGTGCAGGCACTAATGGATCCCTGTGTCAGGTGGTGTGGGCACTAACGGATCCCTTGTCTCAGAGGGCGTAGGCACTTTAAGATCCCCGTGTCAGCGGATGCAGGCACTAACTGACCCCTCATGTCAGGGGTGCGGGCACTAACAGATCTCTAGTGTCAGGAGATGTGGGCACTAGCAAATCCCTCGTGTCAGGGGGATTGTGGACTAACGGATCCCTCGTGTCATGGGATGTGGGCACTAACAGATCCCTCGTATCAGGGAGTTTGGACACTAACGGATCACTCGTGTCTTGGGATGTGGGCACTAACAGATCCCTCGTGTCAGGGGATGTGGGAACAAACAGATCAGCATGTCAAGGGTTGCGGACACTAACGGATCCCTGTGTCACTGGATGTGGACACTAACAGATTCCTCATGTCAGGGGGTGTGGTCACTAACGCATCCCTCGTGTCAGGGGGTGCGGGCACTAACGGATCCCTTTATTAAGGAGGTGTAAGCACTAACGGATCTCTCGTGTCAGGGGGTGTGGGCACTAACGGATCTCTCGTGTCAGGGGTTGTGGGCACTAACGGATCTCCCGTGTCAGGGGATGTGGGTAATAACAAATCCCTCGTGTCAGGGGTTGTGGGCATGAACAGATTCCCGTGTCAGGGGATGTGGGCACTAACAGATTCCTTGTGTCTGGGGGTTTGGGCACTAACGGATCTCTCGGGTCAGGGGATGTGGTCACTAACGGATCCCTCGTGTTGGGAGTGTGGGCATGAACAGATCCTTGTGTCAGGGGATGTGGGCACTAACGGATCCCTTAATTAAGGAGGTGTAAGCACTAACAGATCCCTTGTGTCAGGGGGTGTGGGCACTAACGGATCTCTCGTGTCCGGGGACAAAGGCACTAACAGATCCCTCGTGTCAGGAGATGTGGGCAATAACAAATCCCTCGTGTCAGGGAGTGTGGGCACTAACGGTCCCTTTTGTCAGCGGGTGTGACCACTAACGGATCCCTTGTGTCAGGGAATGCGGGCACTAGCGGATCTCTTGTGCCGGGGGTGTGGGCACTAATGGATCACCTGTGTCAGGGGCTGTGTGCACTAACGGACCCCTCGTGTCAGGGGATGTGGGCACTAACAGATCCCTCGTGTCGGGGTGTGTGGGCACTAACAGATCCCTGTGTCAGGGAGTTTAAGCGCTAACATTCCCTCATGTCAGGGGGTGCAGGCACTAACAGATCCCTCGTGTCGGGATGACGGCACTAACGGATCCCTTTTATCTGGAGGTGTAAGAACAAACAGATCCCTCGAGTCAGGGGTTGTGGGCTCTAACAGATCCCCGTGTCAGGGAATGTGGGCACTAACAGATCCCTCGTGTCAGGGGTTGTGGGCAGTAACGGATCCCTCGTGTCAGGGTGTTTGGGCACTAACGGATCCCTCGCGTCCAGGGGTGTGGACACTAACAGATCCCTCATGTCAGGGGTGTGGGCACTAATGGATCCCTTGCATCAGGGAGTGTGGGCACTAACTGATCTCCCGTGTCAGGGGATGTGGGCACTAACAGATCCCCCATGTCAGGGGATGTGGGCACTGATGGATTCCTCGTGTAAGGGGATGTGGGCACTAACAGACCCCTCGTGTCGGGGATGTGAGAACGAACAGATCAGCATGTCAGGGCATGTGGTCACTGGATGTGGACACTAACACCTCCCTCGTGTCAGGGGGTGTGGGCACTAACAGATCCCCCGTATCTGGGGATGTGGTCACTAACATATCCCTCGTGTCAGGGGATGTGGTCACTAATGGATCCCTTGTGTCAGGGGATGTGGGCACTAACGGATCCCTTGTGTCTGGGGGTTTGGGCACTAACAGATCTCTCGTGTCAAGGGATGTGGGCACTAACAGATCCCTCGTGTCTGTGGGTGTGGGCACTAGCAGATCGCTCGTGTCAGGAGGGGTAAGCATTAACAGATCCCTCTTGTCAGGGTGCGGCCACTAACGGATTTCTCGTGTCAGGGGGTGTATGCATTAAAAGATCCCTCATGTCGGGGATGTGGGCACTAACAGATCCCTCGTGTCAAGAGGTGTGGGCACTAACAGATCCCCGTGTCAGGGGCTGTGTGCACTAACAGATCTCCCGTGTCATGGGGTGTGGGCACCAACTGATCCCTCAAGTGAGGGGATGTGGTCACTAACGGATCCCGCGTGTCAGAGGTTGTGGGCACTAACGGATCCCTCGTGTCAAGGAATGCGGGCACCAACAGAAACCTCGTGTCAGGCTTTGTGGGCACTAACGGATCCCTTTGTCAGGGTGTGTGGGTACTAACGGATCCCTTTTATCAGAAGGTGTAAGCACTAACGGATCCCTCATGTCAGGGGATGTGGTCACAAATGGATCCCTCGTGTCAGGGGATGTGGGCACTAACGGATCCCTCGTGTCAGGGTGTGTGTGCACTAATGGACCCCTGTGTCAGGGTCAGTGTGCACGAACGGACCCCTCGTGTCAGGGGATGTGGGCACTAACAGATCCCCCATGTCAGGGGATGTGGTCACAAATGGATCCCTCGTGTCAGGGGATGTGGGCACTAACGGATCCCTCGTGTCAGGGTGTGTGTGCACTAATGGATCCCCTGTGTCAGGGTCAGTGTGCACGAACGGACCCCTCGTGTCAGGGGATGTGGGCACTAACAGATCCCCCATGTCAGGGGATGTGGGCACTAATGGATTCCTCGTGTCAGGGAATGTTGGCCCTAACAGACCCCTCGTGTCAGGGGATGTGAGAACGAACAGATCAGCATGTCAGGGCATGTGGGCACTAACGGATGCCTGTGTCACTGGATGTGGACACTAACACCTCCCTCGTGTCAGGGGATGTGGGCACTAACGGATCCCTTGTGTCAGCGGGTGTGGGCACTAACAGATCCCTCGTGTCAGGGGATGTGGTCGCTAACATATCCCTCGTGTCAGGGGATGTAGTCACTAACGGATCCCTCGTGTCAGGGGATGTGGGCATGAACAGATCCGCGTGTCAGGGGATGTGGGCATTAACGGATCCCTTGTGTCTGGGGGTTTGGGCACTAACGGATCTCTCGGGTCCGGGGATGTGGGCAGTAACAGATCCCTCGTGTCTGTGGGTGTGGGCACTAACAGATCCCTCGTGAAAGGAGATGTAAGCATTAACAGATCCCTCGTGTCGGCGTGCGGGCACTAACAGATCCCTCGTGTCAGGAGGAGTAAGCATTAACAGATCCCTCGTGTCGGGGTGCGGCCACTAACGTATCTCTCGTGTCAGGGGGTGTAAGCATTAAAAGATCCCTCGTGTCAGGGGATGTGGCACTAACAGATCCCTCGTGTCAGGGGGTGTGGGCACCAACAGATCCCTCGTGTCAGGGGGTGTCGGCACTAACAGAGCACTCATGTGAGGAGATGTGGTCACTAACGGATCCCTCGTGTCAGAGGTTGTGGGCACTAATGGATCTCCCGTGTCAGGGGATGTGGGCACTAACGGATCCCTCGTGTGAGGGAGTGCGGTCATCAACGGAAACCTCGTGTCAGGCTGTGTGGGCACTAACGGATCCCTTTGTCAGGGTGTGTGGGTACTAACGGATACCTCGTGTCAGGGGATGTGGGCACTAATGGTCCCTTTTGTCAGCGGGTGTGGGCACTAACAGATCCCTCATGTCAGGGAGTGCGGCACTAGCGGATCTCTCGTGCCAGGGGTTGTGGGCACTAACAGATCCCTCATGTCAGGGAGTGTGGTCACTAACAGATCCCTCGTGTCAGGGGGTGTGGGCATGAACAGATCCTTGTGTCAGGGGTTGTGGGCACTAACGGATCTCCCGTGTCAGGGGACAAAGGCACAAACAGATCCCCCATGTCAGGGGACATGGGCACTAACAGATCCCCCGTGTCAGGGGATGTGGGCAATAACAAATCCCTCATGTCCGGGAGTGTGGGCACTAACGGTCCCTTTTGTCAGTGGGTGTGGGCATTAACGGATCCCTCGTGTCAGGGAGTGCGGGCACTAGCGGAACCCTCGTGCCAGGGGGTGTGGGCACTAATGGATCCCTAGTGTCAGGGGGTGTGGGCACTAACAGATCCCTCGTGTCAGGGGGTGTGGGCACAAACGGATCCCTGTGTCAGGGTTTGTGGGCACTGACAGATCCCTCGTGTCAGAGTGTGTGGGCACTAACAGATCCCTTGTGTCAAGGGGTGTGGCCACTAACAGATCCCTCGTGTCGGGATGTCGGCACTTACGGATCCCTTTTGTCAGAGTGTGTGGGCACTAACAGATCCCTGTGTCAGGAGATGTGGGCACTAACAGATCCCTCGTGTCAGGGGTTGTGGGCAGTAACTGATCCCTCGTGTCAGGGGGTTTGTGCACTAACGGATCCCTCGTGTCATGGGATGTGGGCACTAACAGATCCCTGTGTCAGGGGTTGTGGGCACTAATGGATCCTTCGTGTCCGGGAGTGTGGGCACTAACGGATCCCTCATGTCAGGGGATGTGGGCACGTACACATCCCTCGTGCTAGGGGGTGTGGGCGCTAACAGATCCTTCGTGTCAGGGGGTGTGGGCGCTAACAGATCCCCTTGTCAGGAGATGTGGGCACTAACAGATCCCTCATGTTAGGGGGTGCAGGCACTAATGGATCCCTGTGTCAGGTGGTGTGGGCACTAACGGATCCCTTGTGTCAGAGGGCGTGGGCACTTTAAGATCCCCGTGTCAGGGGATGCAGGCACTAACTGATCCCTCATGTCAGGGGTGCGGGCACTAACAGATCTCTAGTGTCAAGAGATGTGGGCACTAGCAAATCCCTCATGTCAGGGGGTTTGTGGACTAACGGATCCCTCGTGTCATGGGATGTGGGCATAACAGATCCCTCGTATCAGGGGGTTTGGACACTAACGGATCACTCGTGTCTTGGGATGTGGGCACTAACAGATCCATCGTGTCAGGGGGTGTGGGCACTAACAGATCCCTCGTGTCAGGGGGTGTGGGCATGAACAGATCCTTGTGTCAGGGGTTGTGGGCACTAACGGATCTCCCGTGTCAGGGGACAAAGGCACAAACAGATCCCCCATATTAGGGGACATGGGCACTAACAGATCCCCCGTGTCAGGGGATGTGGGCAATAACAAATCCCTCATGTCCGTGAGTGTGGGCAGTAACGGTCCCTTTTGTCAGCGGGTGTGACCACTAATGGATCCCTCGTGTCAGGGAGTGTGGGCACTAGCGGATCTCTCGTGCCAGTGGGTGTGGGCACTAATGGATCCCCCGTGTCAGGGGCTGTGTGCACTAACGGACCCCTCGTGTCAGGGGATGTGGGCACTAACAGATCCCTCGTGTCAGGGGGTGTGGGCACAAACGGATCCCTGTGTCAGGGAGTTTAAGCGCTAACGATCCCTCATGTCAGGGGGTGCAGGCACTAACAGATTCCTTGTGTTGGGTTGTCGGCACTAACGGATCCCTTTTATCTGGAGGTGTAAGAACAAACAGATCCCTCGTGTCAGGGGTTGTGGGCTCTAAAGATCCCTGTGTCAGGGGTTGTGGGCAGTAACGGATCCCTCGTGTCAGGGTGTTTGGGCACTAACGGATCCCTCGTGTCCAGGGGTGTGGGCACTAATGGTCCCTTTTGTCAGCGGGTGTGGGCACTAATGAATCCCTCGTGTCAGGGAGTGCGGGCACTAGCGGATCCCTCGTGCCAGGGCTTGTGGGCACTAACAGATCCCTCGTGTCAGGGGTGTGCTCACTAACAGATTCTTCGTGTCGGGGGTGTGGGCATGAACAGATCCTTGTGTCAGGGGTTGTGGGCACTAACGGATCCCTTTATTAAGGAGGTGTAAGCACTAACAAATCCCTCGTGTCAGGGGGTGTGGGCACTAACGGATCCCTCGTGTCAGGGGATGTGGGCACTAACGGATCCCTTGTGTCTGGGGGTTTGGGCACTAACAGATCTCTCGTGTCAAGGGATGTGGGCACTAACAGATCCCTCGTGTCTGTGGGTGTGGGCACTAGCAGATCCCTCGTGTCAGGAGGTGTAAGCATTAACAGATCCCTCTTGTCAGGGTGCGGCCACTAACGGATCCCTCGTGTCAGGAAGTGTGGGCACTAGTTGATCTCTCGTGCCAGGGAGTGTGGGCACTAATGGATCCCCCGTGTCAGGGGGTGTGGGCACTAACGGACCCCTCGTGCCAGGAGATGTGGGCACTAACAGATCCCTCGTGTCAGGGGGTGTGGGCACAAACAGATCCCTGTGTCAGGGAGTGTAAGCACTAACAATCCCTCATGTCAGGGGGTGCAGGCACTAACAGATCCCTTGTGTCGGGATGTCGGCACTAACGGATCCCTTTTATCTGGAGGTGTAAGAACTAACAGATCCCTCGTGTCAGGGGTTGTGGGCTCTAACAGATCCCTGTGTCAGGGGATGTGGGCAATAACAGATCCATCGTGTCAGGGGTTGTGGGCAGTAACGGATCCCCCGTGTCAGGGTATTTGGGCACTAACGGATCCCTCGTGTCCAGGGGTGTGGGCACCAACAGATCCCTCATGTCAGGGGATGTGGGCACTAATAGATCCCTCATGTCAGGGGTTGTGGGCACTAACGGATCCTTGTGTCGGGGGTGTGGCACTAACAGATCCCTTGTGTCAGGGGATGTGGGCACTAACGGATCCCTCATGTCAGAGCATGTGGGCACTAACAGATCCTCGTGTCAGCGGGTGTGGGCACTAACAGATCCCCCGTGTCACGAGTTATGGGCACTAACAGATCCCCCGTGTCAGGGGATGTGGGCAGTAACGGATCCCTCGTGTCGGGGGTGTGGGCACTAACAGATCCCTTGTGTCAGGGGATGTGGGCACTAATGGATCCCTCGTGTCGGGGGTGTAGGCACTAACAGATCCTCGTGTCAGGGGGTGTGGGCACTAACAGATCCCTTCTATCAGGTGGAGTAAGCACTAACAGATCTCTCGTGTCAGGGAATGTGGGCACTAACAGATCCCTTGTGTCAGGGGGTGTGGGCACTAATGGATCCCTCGTGTCAGGGGATGTGGGCACTAACAGATCCCTCATCTCGGGATGTGGGCACTAACAGATCCCTCATGTCAGGAGTGTGGGCACTAACAGATCCCTCATGTCAGGGGGTGCAGGCACTAACAGATCCCTCGTGTCAGGGGAGGTGGGCACTAACAGATCCCTCGTCTCAGGGGATGTGGGCACGAACAGATCCCTTGTGTTAGGAAGTGTGGGCACTAACAGATCCCTCGTGTCAGGAGTGTGGGCACTAACAGATCCCTTGTGTTAGGAAGTGTGGGCACTAACAGATCCCCTGTGTCAGGAGTGTGGGCACTAACTGATCCCTCCTGTCAGGGGATTTGGGCGCTAACAGATCCCTCATGCCAGGGGGTGCTGGCACTAACAGAACCCTCGTGTCTGCCAGGAAAAGGTGGTTTAAAAGGTCTACAGTGGTGGTTGGTACTGATGGTTCCCAATTTAATTTAGACTGTGGGACACTGAATGAATCTGGATTCCTGCTGCCATCTTCACGCTGTGGCTAAGGGTTAAATAATGCCCCACGGCATCGAGTGCAGGGCACCATCACCCTCCCTCCCCTTTCTCACATTTTCTCTTTGAAAAGTCTGTCCAAGATCCCCCCCCTGGCTTTTCTATTGCTCTCATTTTATCCAATTTACTTCGGTAGGTCACGGTTGAACCTGTTTCCGATGCCCTTTCACCTCTGACTTCCTCGCTGTGCAACTTGGTGGGGTTGGTCGCACACCTCACCCCCAAATACATAGCACCATGTCGCATCGCTGGGTTTGAGGGGGCACAATTCCAGGCCGGCACCCCTCAGGGGCAGGACTGAGGGAATGCTGAACTGTTAGAGGTGCTGCCTTTCAGGCGAGGTGGTCAACCCTGGCTCCGTCTGCCCTTGCCCATCCTCCATGGTGCCCTCAGCCCAGTGTTTATCCCTCAGCCGGCCGAAGCAAATTATCCTTCGCCGTTGCTGGGAGGTGACTGTGCACAAATTATATGAAGCCATGGTTCTCTCCAAGACAACAGTGACTGCTTTTTCAGGTGTAGGGGCCCACCAGCTCAGTTCTCTAGTTTGTGCCGCTAACTGCGTGGGTTCAGTTCCTGCACCAGCTGAGTTTACCATGAACAGTTCTCCTTCTCAACCTCTCCCCTTACCTGGGGTGTAGTGACCCTCAGGTTAAATCACCAGTCATCTGTCTCTCTCCCTCCCCTTCCACTCTCTCTGCCCCCCCATCTCTATCTCCTCCCTGCCCCCTCTCTATCTCTCTCTATCCCCCCTCTCTCTCTCTTTCCTCTCTGCCCCAATCTCTATCTCTCCCTCCCTCTTCTCTCCCCGCCTCTCTCTCTCCCCCTTCTATCTCTCTCTCCCCCCTCCCCCCCTTCCCACTCTCTCTTCCCCCTCCCCACTCTCTTTCCCTCCTCTCACCCCACTCTCTCTCCCCCTGCTCTCTCTGTCTCTCTCCCTCCCACTCTCTCCCCCTCCCTTTCTCTCCCCTCTCTTCCCCCCCACTCTCTCCCTCTCTACTCTCTCTCCCCTCTCCCTCTCCCCTCCTCTCTCTCACCTCCTCTCCCCACCCCCCCGCACCGCTCCTCCCCCCTCTCTCTCCACCCTCGCCCCCTCTTTCTCCCCCTCCCGCCTCTCACCCCCCCCCTCTCTCTCACCTCCTCTCCCCCCCCACCCCACCCCACACCCCTCCTCCCCTCTCTCCCCCCGCTCTAATGAGAGAGCAGCCCGATGATCCTCTAGGGCAAGGCTGGCTTTTATACACTTCAAATAGTACTTAATTTACTGTGAAGCACTTTGAAATGCCCAGAAGTCATGAAAATGGCCGTATAAATCTTTCTCAATTCCCCTCTGCTGCATTTGTTATTTGCCTTACATCTGCATCTTCTGTTTATCACCCTCCTGCTGCTACTCTGTTGCAGAATTAAGTTTCAAAAATGTTATTAAATTTTCTCTCTGTCTTTTCTACCCTTAATCGCCCCCTTCTCCCTTCTCCCCACTTATCTCTGGTTTGTCATTCCACCAAAGCCCTTGGCGTTCTTCCTAAAGGTTGACTCTTGCTTTATTCTTGTAGAATTCCTGCAGTGTTCCCAATGCCGCTGAAAGCATTCACCTATCCGCTACCCGCGACCAGGTTTGTCCATGCAGGAAGGACCGTCTACAAACTGAAGATGCGTTACAGCTACCACATCAAGTAAGTTAAGGACTTTGTACCAACGTTCTCATGGTTTGGCTGCCTCAGTGATTCAGCCAGGAGATTCTCACATCGCAGACCGAGGCTCAGACAATGGTGAGGATATTCAAAATGCTGGGCCACTTGTGAGCTTCATAAAGGACTTCACCTCTGGCTCAGCTAATCTGCTGAATGAAAACCAAAAGAACTGCAGAACTGCAAAATAAAAACAGGAATTGCTGGAAAAGCTCAGCATCTGTGAAGAGAAATAGTTAAAGAGTTAACGTTTCAGCTCCAATGACTCTTGCTCAGAAAGGCCTGGACAGAGTGGACGTTGGGAAGATGTTTGCATTGACTGGAGAGCTGAAGACACAAGGGCATAGCTTAAGAGTAAAGGGAAGACCCTTTAGAACGGAGATATGGAGAAACTTCTTCAGCCAGAGAGTGGGGAAACGATGGAATTCACTGCCACAGAAGGCTGTGGAGGCCAGATCATCGAGTATATTTAAAGCAGAGATAGAAAAGTTCTTGGTTGCCAAGAGGTTAGAGGGGAGAAAGCGGGAAAATGGGGTTGAAAACCTTATCAGGAGAAAGTGAGGGCTGCAGATGCTGGAGATCAGAGTCGAGAGGGTGGTGCTGGAAAAGCCCAGCAGGTCAGGCAGCATCCGAGGAGCAGAAAAATCGACGTTTCGGGCATAAGCCCTTCATCAGGAATCCATTCTTGATGAAGGGCTTTTGCCCAAAATGTCGATTCTCCTGCTCCTCGGGTGCTGCCTGACCTGCTGTGCTTTTCCAGCACCACCCTCTCGACTCTGAAAACCTTATCAACCATGATTAAATGGCAGAGCAGACTCGATAGGCCGAATGGCCTAATTTCTGCTCCTATCTCTTGTGGTCTTATGATCCTTGTGGAACACCGTTGGTCGCAGGCCTCCAGTCTGAAAAGCAACCCTTCACCACCACCCTCTGTCTTCTATCTTTGAGCCAGTTCTGCATCTAAATACCTAGTTCTCCCTGTATTCTGTGTGATCTCACCTTGCTAAGCAGTTTGCCGTGAGGAACCTTTGACGTGACAATGGCAGGTTTTCCTAAAGGACAATCGTGAACCATTGGCTTTTTACAAGAATCAGTGATTGTGTGACAGTTATTATTTCCTGAGACTGGCTTTATATTCTAAATGCCAAGGTGAGATTGAACCCAGGTCCAGGGAGCATTGAGCTGAGCTGGATTACTGGTCCAGTGTCATTCCATTGTGGTGCCATATCATGTGAAGCACCATTGCAGGGTTTATAAGGTAACAGGTGCTAAATAGATATAGGTTGTTGCATATGATCATATACCTACTGTGTTCCATGCTGGGTTTGCTGGCTTAGAATATAGAACAGAGAACAGCACAGCACAGGAACAGACACTTTGCTGCGCAATGTTGTGCCAAACATGACGCCATGTTAAAGTAATCCCTTCTGCCTGTCCATATCCCACCATTCCTTGCTTATTCACATGCTTATCTAAAAGCCCCTTACATTGTGTCTGTCTCCAGCACTACCCCAAACAGCATGTTCCGGGCACCTTCTGTGTAAAAAGACTTGCCTCTTACATGTCCCTTTGAACTTTTCCCCTCTTACCTTAAATGAATGCCCTCTAGTATTACACATTTCAACCCTGAAAACAGATTCTTGCTGTCAACCTGATCAATGCCACTCATAATTTTATAAACTTATATTGGGTCTCCCCTCACCTGCTTTTCCTGAGGAAACAGCTCTACTTTGTCCACTCTCTCCTTCTAGCTCACACCGTCTAATCCAGGCAGCTTCCTGAGAAACTTCTTCTGCACCTCTCCAAAGCCTCCACATCCTTCCTGTAGTGTGGCAACCAGAATTGAATGCAATATTCTAAAAGGGCGGCCTAACTACACTTTTATAAGCTCACTTCCTGTCTCTTGTACTCAGTGTCTTGACCAATAAAGGCAAGCTTCCCATCCACTTTTCTTACAGCCCTATCTATGTAGCCACTTTGGACGATGGAGCTATGGACTAGAACCCCAAGATCCCTCTGTATATCAATGCTGTTAAGTGTCCTGCCATTAACTGTATTCTTTTCCTTAACATTATCACCTCACACTCGCTCGGATTAAACTCCATCTGCCTTTTCTCTGCCCATATTTGCAACTGATCTATATCCTGCTGTATCCCTTGACAATCTTCTACATTATCCATGACTCCATGTGTCATCTGCAAAATTACTAACCCATAGACCTTAAGACAAGGAGCAGAAATTAGGCCATTCAACCCATCAAGTCTGCTGCACCATTCAGTCATGGCTGATAAGTTTTTCAACCCCATTTTCTCACTTTCTGTCAGTAACCTTTGATCCCCTTGGCAATCAAGAACTTATCTATCTCAGTTTTAAACGTACTCAATGACCTGGCCTCTGCAGCCTTCTCTGGCAGTGAATTCCACAGATTCCCCGCTTTCTGGCTGAAGAAGTTTCTCCATATCTTCGTTCTAAATTCTTCCCTTTATTCTTAAGCTGTGCCGCAAGGTCCTCATCTCTCCTACCAATGGAAGCATCTTCCCAACATCCACTCTGTCTAGGCCACTCAGTTTTCTGTAGGTTTCATCGGATTCCCCCCACCCCCTATCCTTCTAAACTCCATCGAGTATAGTCCCAGAGTCCTCAAACATTCCTCATATGTTAAGCCTTGCATTCCTGGGACCGTTCTTGTGGACGTCCTCTGGACCGCTCCAGGACCAATGCATCCTTCCTGATGTAAGGGGTCCAAAATTGCTCACAGTACTCTAAATGTGGTTTGACCAGAACCTTATAAGCCTCAGAAGTACATTCCTGCTTTTATGTTTTGGACTTCTCGAGATGAATGACAACATTGTGTTTGCTTTCCTAACGACTAACCCAACCTGCCTTCTTCCAGACAGCTAATCTTCTATCCATGCTATTTCCTTGCCGCTAACACCATGGGCCCCACCTTACTCAGCAGCCTCTTGTGTGGCACCATATCAAAGGCCTACTGGAAATCTAGACAGATAATATCCATTGGCTCGCCTTGGTCTAACCTGCTCATTACCACCTCAAAGAATTCATGGCTTGGTCTGGTTAGCATCACTCTCTCTCCCCACTGATATGGAGGTGTCAGTGTTGGATTGGGGTGGACAAGGTCAGAGGTCACATGACACCAGGTTATTGTCATAGCATGGAAACAGGCCCTTTGGTCAAAACTGGTCCCTGATACCCACTCAGCCAGTTCCAATTGCCTGCATTTGGTCCAGATCCCTCTAAATCCTTCCCATTCGTGTACCTATTCAAACGTTTTTTAAATGATGCTATTGTACCTGCCTCAATCACTCTCTCTGGCAGTCCATTCCATTTACATTCACTGTGTGAATAAGTTGCCCCTCAGGTCTTCTTAAACATTTCCCCTCTCACCTTAAACCTACACTCTCTAATTTTCAATTCCCCCGTCCCTGGGAAAAAGACTATATACATTCATCCTGTCTATACCCCTCATGATTTTATACACATTAGTAAGATCACTCCTCATTCCAAGGAATGAAGTCCAACCTCTCCCTATAACTCAGGCCTACTAGTCCTGGCAACATCCTCGTAAATCTTTGTGCTCTTTCCGGTTTAACTATGTCTTTCCTATAACATTGTGACCAAAACTGTATGCAGCACTCCAAGTGTGGCCTCACCAACAACTTATACAGCTATAACATAGCATCCCAACTCCTATACTCAGTGCCTAGACCCATGAAGGCCAGCAAGCTAAATGCCTTATTCACCACCCTGTCTCCCTATGACGCTGCTTTCAAAGAATTAAGTACTCCTAAGTCCCTCTGTTCCACAACAATAGTCCACCTGGTTTATTTGGAGTCACAAGCTTTCGGAATGCTGCCCATTGTTAGGTGAAACGAGGAGAAGCATACAGGCACAAAACTTATAATCAGAGACCTCAAACAAATGGTGTGAGTGGAGTGTCCAGGCTGAGTAATAGATCTCTGCAGGTAATCTAGAGTGTCAGACAGTCTGAGTAAAGTGTTAACAGCCGAATAGCATACAAAGACATAATCTACAGTATAATCTGATGAATTGAGGCAGAGAGATAATTACAAAAAATTAAAAATAAAGTGATGCTGGAGACAAATTGAGTGACTAGAATAACCTGATAGGTATAAGAATTGTATGCCAAGGATCTAACCAAAGTAAAAGTACCCATCTTAATTAGTTTACACACTTTTGGATTGATTTGGGGATGCCGGTGTTGGACTGGGACGTACAAAGTGACAAATCACACAACACCGTTATAGTCCGACAGGTTTACCTGGAAGCACACTAGCTTTCGGAGCGACCCTCCTAGTGCTCCCGGTTAAACCTGTTGGACTATAACTTGGTATCGTGTGATTTGTCACTTTTGGATGAGTTGTTACTTTGGTATGCAATGTCACTCTTACACGTATCATATTATTCCAGTCACTCGGTTTGTCTCCAGCACCATCTTATTTCTAATTTTCTCTAATTATCTGTCTGCCTGAATTAATCGGATTATAGGTCATCCCTTTGCATGCTGTTCGGCTGTTGACACTTTACTCAGATTGCCTGATACTCTTGAATACCTGCAGAGATCTATTATTCAGCCTGTCAATACTGCATTCACACCATTTGTTTGAGGTCTCTGATTATAAATTCTGTGTGCTTCTCCTCATTTCACCTGACAAAGGGGCAGCGCTCTGAACACTTGTGATCTCAAATAAACCTGTCGGACCATAACCTGATGTTGTGTGACTTCTGACCTTGTCTCCACTGAGACAGGGATTCGAGTCCCAATCTCAAGAGTTGATGGCCAAGGAGCTTACATACATAATGCAGCCAGACAGCTGGAGAATCCACCTTTAAGTCCTAACAACAGAGGCCCATTGGCAGGTTGTAAATCCAGATATTGCCAGTCAGCCATTTGACGGAAAGAAATCAGTGCTTCTACTATCAGTGTCCATAGCTGCGGGATGCAGCATGCATGTAATGGTGTGCACTGCTACAGCAATGCAGCAGGGTGATGGTTCAGTTGGCCTGGATGGCTGGTGGAGATCGGTTTGGTGTCACCAGCTCCGGATTCGATCCCTGATCCAGCTGTGGTGAATTCAGGACCTACCTTCTCGGCCTACCCATGATGGCAATAACTGCACCATGATTTGGACCAGCAATTGGGGAGAGAACTCAAGAAGCGTGAGAGAGAAAAAAAAACGACCATTTCTGGAGCCTTTATTCTGTCATGTTATGTAGTCAGATTGTGCTTTTTTGCCGCCTTGTGACTCCATTTGCATAGCATTTCTATAAATCCCGGTACAAACCTTACCCACCTCCAACTCCCTAACAGTGGTGTATCCACAACACATAGAGTCATACAGCATGGAAAAGACCCTTCGGTCCAGTCAGTCCATGGCGACCATAATCCCAAACTAAACTATTCCCATCAACCAACACTTGCCCAAATATTTCATATTAATTTACTTACCTAAATGTCTTTTAAATGTTGTAACTGTACCTGCATCCACCACTTCCTCAGGAAGTTCATTCCACACACAAACCACTCTCTGTGTAAAAACAAAAAAAAACCCTCATGACTTTTTTGAATCTTTCTCCTCTCACTTTAAAAATAGATCCCGTGGTCTTGAAATCCCCATCCTAGGGAAAGGACACCGGCCATTCGCCTTATCTATACCCCTCATGATTATAAATCTCAATAAGGTCACCTCTCAACCTCCTACACTCCAGTGAAAAAAAATCCCAACCTATTCAGCCTCTCCTTATAGCTCAAACCCTCCATTCCCAGCAACATCCTGGTAAATCTTTCCTGAACCCTCTCCAGCTTGATAATACCTTTCCTATAACAGGGCGACCAGAACTGGACCCAGTACTCCAGAAGAATGCCCTGTACAACCTCAACGTGACATCCCAACAGGACTAGAGTGAGGGGTTGCAGAAGGCAGTTCACCACCACCGGGGACAATTAATGAGTGTCAGCCCAGCCAGAAAAGTCTACATCCCACAAACGAATAAAAAAAAAACTCCCAAGTCCCACAACTGTTTGACTCTTTCCTCCTCCGAATGCAAATTACTTGACTGGAACTATCTGCAGCAGTCTCTCTCCAACTTGAAAGACATTTGCACAAAATGCAAATCCAAGCTGGTGAGTTTTGGGTGAGTGGGCGATCCTAGTCACTCTTGTGTTATGAAGCACTTTATTATTTAAATTCTTTTTAACAATGCGTTTTTTATTCTGTCACACAAACTAGCACTGCTGCCCTTGCATGTGGGGAGACACAGAAAAATGTGGAAACTCACAGTTCAATCTGATAAATTGCTTTCTTTATCCCCAGGGCTCAGTAATTCTGCACCTAGTTGTTCAAACAGATGTGCAAAACCATTGCTGTTAATCCTGACTGTTTACCGTGTTACTCTTTCCATTGGTTTTTCCAGGGAGGACATGGGGATTGACAGAGAGCAAGTCAGGCAAGAATTGGAGGTAGGGAATTCATGTTCCACTACTTCAGAATACAGGTACAGGAAATTAGAAGGGAAGGATGTTTGACTCATTTCAAATGTACTACCAGAATAAAATGGGAAAGGTGGTATCTTTGAAAAGGTGGATTTCACAGATCATGACCTGGAGATGATTTCCCCTGAATTTGAGTGGAATTCACAGTAGAAGTTGGGTTTTCTGGCCACACTGACGAACCAGGTCAAATCAACGGTTCCTGGCCAGACGGGGAGAAGGGTGGGCTGTATGGATAAGATAAAAGACAAGAAACAATAAAGCACACTCTCTGATCCGGCTGACCTGTTGGACCACTCTTCTAACTGAAAGCAAAACCAAAAGCCTTCCTGGGTCTTTGTGAGTCCTCATCCTGCCCACTCATGAATCCTCTGTATCATTTTTTTAAATACAAAAACCACCCAGGGAGAACTCAAAGCTCTTTCCCAACTCCCTGTCTGAAGGAGATATTTCGGCGCCACCACATCTGCAAGAGAAACAGCACAGAACCACTCTTAAGATCAGGCTTATCACGCTTTCAAATTTCGTTACTATCCCTTTGCTCTCCCATCTAAGTATATATATTGTAAGAAGCTGAGGTTGCAGCACAGACTTCACATTGTCACATCCTGCCAATCTGAAATAGACCAATTTAAGGATACTGTTTCTTTTCTGCCAGCCAACCAATCTTACTTAGAATCCCTACAGTGTGGAAACAGGCTCTTTGGCCCAACAAGTCCACACCGAGCCTCCAAAAAGTCACCCACCCAGACCCATTCCCTTATTTCCTCTGCATTTCCCCTGACTAATGCACCTAACAGGCAATTTAGCGCGGCCAATTCACCTAACTTGCACATCTTTGGATTGTGGGAAAAAACTGGAGCACCCGGACGAAACCCACACAGACATGGGGATAACGTGCAAACTCCACACTGTCGCCCGAGGCTGGATTCAGACCCAGGTCCCTGGTTCTGTGAGGCTGCAGTGTTGACCACTGTGCCACCCCACTTCTGTCCATGCGAATATGCTGTCCCCTATACCATGAGCTGCTACTTTGTTCAGTAACATTTTATGCAATGCCTTGTCAAATGCCTTCTGAAAATCCAAGAACATTATGTCTACAGGCGTCCTGTATGTTACTCCTTGATAAAGCTTCAATAAATTAGTTAAACACGTTTTCCCTTCACAAAATCACGGTGGCTGTTCCCAAAAACCTTGGGTTATTCTAAGTGCCCAGTTACAAACTCCTATTGATCAATTCTGACAACATCCCCAAGATGGACATTAAGTAACTGGCATATAGTTTCCGTGTTTCCTGCCTTCCACACCCTTTTCAAACAGATGAGTTAGGTTTGCTGCTTTCAAATCAGATGGAAGCTTTCTGGAATCTAGCAAATAGAAAAATCAATACTAACCCACCAGTACCTCATTAAACATCACTTTTAAGACCCCGGAATAAAGTCCATCAGGACGTGGGGACTTGTCAGCTACAGCACCACCAGCTTGCCTAGAGATTGTAATTTCATTAGGTTTGACACTGCCTTTCATCTCTTGATTTGCAAATATAATTAGAATGTCTCTGTATCCTCAATAGTGAAGACAAATGCAAAATATTTGTTAAATTTGTCTGCTGTTTCTTTATTATCTACAATGACCTCTTCATCTCATTCTCATTCTCTGGCGAAGCAACACTCAATTGACATTTTTATTTTTACATGTAGATAAAACATCTTGCTATCTGTTTTTCTAGCTAGCTACCTCTCAGACTCTAATGTATTTATCCTTATTAATAATGAGACATTCTCTGCTGTGATGTATATTCTGTACCGTTATCTGATAGCCATTCAACTTTGTGCAATTATACACTTTTTTCGTAAGTTTAATGCTTTTCTTAGCTGCTTTCTGTAAACCTAGATGGTGGCTTTTCCCCTTATAAATATAATTGTTCTGACTATTTTGAAATGCCCCATTAAATGCCCTCAGTTGATCAATTCCGTAGCCAGGGTGCCAGGTCACTTTAGTTAACTCAGCTTTCCTGCACACATAATTGCATTTTATTTAAGTCTAAAATAACAGTCTTCTGCACTTCCCTGCATCTGTAACATTGTATTCTGCATTCTGTTCTGCCACCGTAATGCACTTCGTCCGCTTCAATCTCTCGATATAGGATACTTTTCACTGTATCTCGGCACATGTGACAACAACAAATCAAACTCAAACACTGTCTCCCTTTCAAACTGAGTGTGAATTCAGTTAGAGGTCTGAGGTCTTGAAATAATCCTGTCATATTACACAGTCCACCAAGTCTAGTATAATTTGCTGTCTAGCTGGTTCCAGAACATTCTGACTATTCCTAACGTCAACCCAAACCAATTCCATATCCCGATCTCCTGAACCAAGATCATGTCTAATTAATGCATTAGTTCCATCCTCGATTGACAATGCTTTCCTTCCACCTTTACCCAGCTTCCTATTCTTCTTGAATGTCATATACCCCACAATATTCAGGACCCAACCCCTGTCATCATTCAGCCAACTCTCACAGAAATGCGATCATATTTATTTTCTTCAGTGTGCATTATTGTTATGATCCCAGCTGAAGTTAAGTCTGGACATATCAGATCTCAGGGTGATAGATCGTACGTTTTAAATAATGGTTACCATGGTGGTCAGTCACTAAACAGTCACTAAACATAGTCAAGTGAGTCTGTCAGTGTCCTTTTAACAAAAGTACACAAAATAAAAAGCAAAGCACTGTATAAGATAATTTAGAAAGATCTTAGGCATAAACAAATCAAAAATCAACCCTTTTCCCAGTAATATTCTTTACAGTACATCAATCCAGTGAAGTCTCATTCCTATTGAATCTCTTTCATTTCTTATTTAATTGATGAGGTTATAAGCATTTCCTTTCAATTACTTTCTAAATATTCACCAGTTATGATTCTGGCATTTCCACCTTTTTCACTGACATTTACTAACTAAACTGGAAGGAAAACCTTGATTACTTAAACTGCAAAAATTATTTTAAGATTTCTTTCTAGCTTCGAAAGCATTGCTTTCCCCAAACTAAGCTGCCTTCCTGCTAGTGTGAGACTGCTCTCCTGAGCTCAGTCTACTAGTGGCCCCTGATATCAAACTTAACTACAAAATTCATCAATTAACTCCCAAGTAGTTGATATAGTCATTTAACGTAAGTCACAAATTTCCTTTGAAGAAGCTGTCTGAATGCATTGTTAAAAGATGACTTTCTAACCTACGTCAAGTCACTTTTACAGAACTGCAAGCTAAAATGCATTTTTCCCCCTCTTTCAAATCCAAGTTTCCAAATCATAACAACATCCTGCAAATAGTGGCTCAGAGGTTAGCACTGTTGCCTCATAGCACCAGGGACTCAGTTTTGATTCCAACCTCGGGCGACTGTATGTGTGGAGTTTGTACATTCTCCCTGTGTCTGCTCTTCCGGTTTCCTCCCACAGTATAAAGACGTGCAGGTTAGTTGAATAGCTATGCTAAAATTTTGCCCATAGTGTTCAGGGGCGTAAAGGTGAGATGCACTTCTCAGGATTAAATGCAGAGTAGTAGGGGGATGGGTCTGGCTGGGTTACCAGTCGGGCCTGTTGGGCCTGTTTCTACTTTGTAGGAATTCTAAAAAAAACTGCATCGTACTATCATTTTGTTTAATTTGCTATGAATGCTACGTGCATTCAGATACAGAGCCTTTACTTTTGTCTTTTTGTTGTTTTTGTAATATCTAGTATTGTATATTCTCAGGTTGGTTGTGTCTATCTCTTCCTAACCTTCATTTGCTGGATTATTATTTTGCATTCCTGCTTTTATGATACAGGGGGTCCCTGAGTTACAAACATCCAACTTACGAATGCTTGTACTTCCAAATGTGATCCCGTGTACAAGGGTGTAATTTTAAAGGCCCAACATTTCCTGTACCTCCTGTTGTGGGGAAAATCACCAGCCTTGCAGTCAGAGTCTGGGTTCAATGTCAGAGTTTGTTGTACAGGAGACAACCGGAGCTCCGGGGAGAGAAAGACACCAGCAGCACAGTGGTCAGTTGCGAGACTTCTCTCGACCCGGAGCACATGTCAAGATACTTCTATACATTTTGTGATAGAATAGATCAGTGATGAGGTTATTGCCTCTGTAACATAGTTTGTTTGTTGCAAACAATGCAGAAGCGTTGATAGTTTCATGTTAGTTCCAGCACAGCCTTTGTTAATTTCAGCACGGTTGTTGTCAGTTTCAGTGCAGACGTTGTAAGTTTCAATGTATGTGCGGACGTCCGTTGCTCTAGAAATGCAAGCCAATCACACTTCCTGAGAAGGACGAGTACTGCAGCCCTGGTTATTAGCACTTTGTATTGAGTCTGTATCAGACTGTTAGCATTTCTATCAAAGGTGTTGGCTGGACCCAGACACTTCGACAGGCAGTATACGCTACTCATGTGTAATCTCTCCCCTAACTGCCTTAAACTAATCAACTAGGTTGTGAGTGATTGTGCTGGCATTCTGGTAGCCCCAGACAGTGTGTGTGTTTGTTCTGCTGTCTCTCTCCATATTGTGGTCCGGTGGCCATCTTGTGTGTCAAGTGGCCAACTTATGTCTCAGCGGCCATCTTGTATGTCCATGTGCATAGTGTCACCCTGCCCCGTGCCATCTCCCACTTCACTATGAATAGCTGCTTTATATTGTCCTGCATTGTGTTCAGACTTCCGTACAAATGGACTCAAGACTGGAACCCGTTTGCAACCATTCCAGAGGGACTGCTTGGACCTTTGATTTCCCACATCAATCCAAACCTGATCCTTCACTCCTATTGTTTAATCTAAAGCCCTCTCTACTTCCCTAATATATTGCTTGCTGGATCATTGGTTCCAGCACAATTCAGGCACAGACCATCCCAATGGTGTAGCGCCAACTCTCTCCACTATAGATGCCAGTTTTCCATAAACCAGAACCCACTTCTTCCACAGCAGTCTTTGATGCATTTCTTGCAATACCTTATGCTCCCTCTGTAATTAGTACATTCTTCAAGTAATAATAGTACAAAGATTATTGCTTAGGAGTTTTTGTGACTTAGTTTAATGCCTAGCTCCTCATTGTATTTAAGCTGGATCTCTTTTAAAGTCCAGCCAATGTTGATGGTACTTACATGAATATGGCAACTGCATCCTCTCCCTCTCACTCCAAGTTCCCATCCAGCCCCTGTGCAGATGTCCTAAACCCCTAGCACTATGTAGCCTTCTGGACTCACTCAACTGAATGCACTAGATCAGTGTTTGTCCCACTCACTATGCGATCTCCTACTGCCACTACATTCCTTATTGTTCCTCCCAGTTAAAACCCTGAACCAAAGCGCCCTCTTATTCTTAAAACTGGAATATGCTACAATGTTCCATGAATATCATTCACAAAGAAATAGGGAAGTGTTTCAGCTTTTTCCATTAAAAAATGAACACTGCCAAGCACTGAATAGATTTGTTCTCTAATGTCTGTGCCATTAAGTTCACAGCTGGTAAACTCAGGTTACACTGCTGGCTGTGCACTGTATTTATTGAGCTCTGATGAAACAGATCCACTCAATGCATGCTTGACTTCATCAGTTTCTGCATCTGATTTCAACGTTCTGTGCAAGTATTGTTCCTCCCACACATTAAAACCATCTTTCGTCTGGGTGTTCAGCATCTGATTTTAATATTTTTTTGTGAGTATCCTTTCTCCTCTGATATTAAACCCACTTGTTTTACCATGTCTATGGGATTTGATTCCATTTAGTTTCCCTTGCTTAAGACCAAGGAATCTTCTGAAAGAACTCTTTACTCACAGCTTAATCCCTGTGCATTGGCTGAAAATTTCCCCTCCCTGCTAAGGTGACATGATAGGGTGAAAATGTTTTTTATAAGTTAGGTTCTCAACATTGAGAAAAGTTTTCCCAATTTTCCCCTCTTTGCCCTTAGCAATAACCAACTTATTTCCAAGTTATTTGCAACTCATTGAAGTTTCAACTTGCCCTATTTACTTTCCACCTGCAGTTCCTCTCTCCTTAATCGAGAAACTATACAATGCAAACTCCCAACATGTAAATCAGACAGGTACCCGGAAGCTGCAGTTTGCCAAGTGTCTGTCCCGGCCATTGTATTGCCACTCCCTAAGTGCAACATCCCAACATAGTCCATGACCAATGTCATCCATCGCCTTCCATCCACATCAGCAAACTGTCAGCCTCTCAAAAATCATCGAGCATGCTCACAGATCAATTCAGACACCCCTTCAGGCCTTCAACAATTTACACTGGAGCTAATGGACTTGCTTTGTGCTCAGGGGTTGCTGGGTTGCTTTGTGCTGGGTTGCTTCGTGCTCAGGGGCACCTCCGTCGCAGAGCTCTAAGCACTGACTCCCTTTAGTGTTTATTTAGAGGCTGCCGGCCTCTGTTTGCTTGTCACTAATTTCTTAGAACTCACTGACCTTACAGGCTGTCAGCCTCTGCTTGCTTCTGAGTGTCAGGGGACAGCTTGTGGTGGACCTACTGAGAGTTGTAGTCCATACGCCTTAGGGGTAGAGTTAGAGGGAATGCTCTGTCTGTAAGCGTAATGCAGCAGAGAGAAGATGGTGGTACTCACCCATAGAGAGTGCAGAAGATCATGGACCTACTTGTGGCATTACTGGGCATCCCGTCTGGCAATGGAGAGTTAGCTTGCCTTTCCTGTGAAAGATAAACATGGTCAAGAACTGTAGTTTGGGAAGTGGTTCCTGGCTTACAATGTTATGGACCAGGTCAGACCCCCTCAAAATATTTCAAGAAGTTAGCCTAGACCCTAACTGTTTCTTATTATAAAGGCTGATGTGAAGGAATATTCTAGGTTTGATGCAGCTGGCCAAACCACTCTGCTTTAAGCAAAACAGACTTTCTTTAAAGACTGCAGTTGAAACATGAACAAAAGAAAACGGAATTTAGAATAACTTAACTATTTGAAAACTCAACCGACACGATGTTGCAACTTACTAAGCAGCTGTTCCAACTCCCATAACATCCCATAAATGCACCCCTTGGCAGAAGATAAATTCAGACACAGGTTCTTACAGGCCAGAGATTTCAGAGAGAAAAGTCAGCCAGGGATCATCTGCTGAAGCATGGAGCTTTTCCTCGGCAGCAGCTTCTGCAGTACAACTAAACCAAACTAGGAAAAACCTGAACCAGGAGAACCGTTCACTCCCCTGACATTGTTAAAGTAGGCTCGCTTCCGAGACATTTCGGCACCTCTGCCTTTACGACCTCTCTTGATAAAAAGCCCAAGCCTAAAGTGACTTTGTTAAAGTGACAGTGTCGTCATGACAGCCTCTGGACTGCTGTGTTGCTGGATTTTAAAAATGCAGCCAGAGGAACCACAAGGTCTTGCCAGTGACGAGCACTTCCCCCTGTCTGCCAAGGCTATTCCCTGAGAAAACAGAGCCCCATAGCTCAGTTACATAATTAAAGAGGGAAAGCGTGGAAGCTTGCCTGAGGAAATCTGCCCTATGTCATAGAGTACTGGACAGAATGAAACCTCAGCAACACATTTTAGAGGTAAATAGTTTTCTTCGGACCCTGGTGGAGTTATTACTCCATAATAGTTCTCTCCAGACAGGCATTTGAGATGGACATCATCATTCTGCCATCAAGATCATTGCACATAATGTTACTGCTGACGCCATGATTTGACATCTCTTCATAAGTCTTTCGCCCCCTTGTCAGCACAACATGCATACCTCTACAGGAAGGAGAAAGTGAGGCCTACAGGTACTGGAGATCAGAGTCGAGAGTGTGGTGCTGGAAAAGCTCAGCGGGTCAGGCAGTAACCGAGGAGCAGGAGAATCGACATTTCGGCCATAAGCCCTTCATCAGGAATTAAACTTGTGCGTCAGGGCGGTTTCTCTATCTTTATGCCTATCTTTGGGTCAGACATTGAGCCCTGTCTCTGGGCCAGACACACAAACACTGAGCCCTGTCTCTCAGCTTATTCCTGATGAAGGGCTTATGCCTGAAACATCGATTTTCTTGCTCCTCGGATGCTGCCTGACCTGCTGTGTTTTTCCAGCAACACACTCTGGACTCTACCTCAACAAAAAGTCTCCATTGTTTCAGACATACAAACACAGAGCCCTCTCCCTGTGGACCAGAGAAATGCACACACACAAAAAGCGCCCTCTCTCTGAGATAGAATACACAGACACAGAGCCCTGTCTCTGGGCCAGACAGACAAAAACAAAGCCCTCTCTCTGGGCCACACACACAGACACAGAGCACTCTGACTCTGGACCAGACACACAAACACAGAGTCCTCTTTCTCTGGATGAGAAACACAGACACACAGCCCATTGTCTCTGGATCTGACACACACACACACACACACACACACACACACCACTCTCTTTCTGAACTAGACACAGAGCCCTCTTGACCAGGGAACACAGATACACAGTTTAGATCAGAGTGGTGCTGGAAAAGCACAGCAGGTCAGGCAGCATCCGAGCAGCAGGAAAATCGACATTTCAGGCATAAGCTGATGTGCATAGTGGTTAGCACTGCTATCTCATGGTGCCTGGGACCCAAGTTCGATTCCAGCCTCAGGCGACTGTCTGTGTGGGTTTGCTCTAGGTTTATCCCACAATCCAAAGATATACGGGTTAGGTGAATTAGATTCCCTACAGTGTGGAAACAGGCCCTTTGGCACTACCAGTCTACACTGACCCTCCAAAGAGTAACCCACCCAGACCCATTTCCCTCTGACTATTGCACCTAACATTTTGGGCAATTTAGCATGGCCACCAATTCACCTAACCTGCACATCTCTGGAATTATGGGAGGAAACCCACGCAGACACGGGGAGAATGTGCAAACTCCACACGGACAGTTGCCCAAGGCTGGAATCAAACCTGGGACCTTGGTGCTGTGAGGCAGCAGTGCTAACCACTGAGCCACCGTGCCGCCCTGCTAAATCACCCATAGTGTACAGGGATATGTAGGTCAGGGGAAGTGTGGGGGAGTAGGTCTGAGTGGATTACTGTTTGGAGGGCCGGTGTAGACCTGTTGGGCCTAGTGGCTTGTTTCCACACTGTAGAGATTCTATAATTCAAATACACAGACGCAGATTCCCTATCTGTGCTCTGGGTCAGATGCATAGACACAGAGCCCTCTCTCTGGGCCATGGTATGCAGACACTTGACAATCTCTCTCGCCCAAATTCGTTATTGCTGCAACTTGGCACAGACTCATGAGTATGAAAGGGAGTCTGCTCAGCCAACTTGAATCTCCAGTCGGAAATTATCTCTTGGTGACGGGCTCCCAGCTTGCATCTTTAGGATACTCCAGTGATGTCTGGGCCTGACTCCTAACTTACCTTCCTACTTTTGCATCGGTGTACCTTTATAGTTTCTTCACACTAATGGGAAACAGTGGCCAGGCTAATGAATCAAATTATGGTTAACAGGGAGTTGTTTCGGTGAACTGTGATAAGATAATTTTTTTTTGTAAAAGTGAATTTTATTTCAACACAGCTTCATCTGCTGTGACACTGAAATTTGATATTTCTGTCACATTTCTCACCTTTTGAAGACTATAGCTCCTGTCAGTGCTGAAATCAGGTACTGCAGCAGTTACTGTACTCAGCGATCCAGTGATAAACTCTGATACCAACCCTGGATGTAACAAGTCTCTTAAGACTTAGTTCCTGCCCACCTCCAAGATAACATACACTGTGCTTTTAATAGTTTTAAACGATATGGGATGTGTGCTCTCCTGAAAGTCAGGCCCTTGATTCATTATCCTGCGCTATTTCCTTGTCAGTGCTGGTTTTTCATTGCCTTCAATTCTCGAGGGCAGGGGAAGAAGTCTACGCAGCCAGAATGGGTATTGAACCTGTGATGTTGGCATCAATTCCGAAGCATAGTCCAAAGCCAAAAAGCCAACTTAATGAACCAACCTCAACGTCATTCATATAATTCATAATCATACTCAAATAATAAAACCACTCGTCCTGATGAAGAAAAAGATACAGTACCAGTAAGGATAATTATAATGCAATCAGTGTGGATGCTGTGAATTGAGAATCTGCCACCTTGTGCTATAATACGTTGATATTGGTTTGTTGCAGGATGCTATCCGTGCAGTACTTGGAAATCTGGACAGGTTAAAACCATTTACCACAGAGCACTTCACCATCTTCCCATGTATCCTTTGCAGCTTGATCAAAAGGGCCGTATCGAACTTAAGAGGGCGCTTCCACCCACTTACGAGTTAGAGAAAGAACATTACTAAGGTTATGAACAGCGTGATGCTCCACAACCTGGTTACCAGTAGCCACCACATTGGTAAATTATGTTAAACACTAGTAAAATTGTTTGGCTGTAACATACAATTGAGTGCTGCTGGTGCATGTCTTTATACAGCGAGGATTCAAAGGGAAACCTAGGACCTAGCATTGCTGAGGCAGAAGCAGGAAAATACGTTTCTGATGAAAGGAAGATAACTAGTGATATGCTCTTGGACAGAATGAGAGGAGGGGATCTATTTAAACCTTTCAAGGGTTTTGAGACCGATTAACTTCACTGGTTGAATGTCAAGAATAATATGTACATTTAGCATTAGCACTTAAAACAGAGAGAGGCAGGTCAGAAAGGAAATTTTCATCAAAATGTTATTAGAACGAGGGGTGCTCTGGTTATTGAAGCTTAACCAATCATGTATTCAAGAGGGAATTAGATAAAGACTGGAGGAAAATAGTCCGAGTTGTATGGTTAAAGCAGAGGAATAGAATTGGAGCAGCAGTAACTGGGAATTCGCTGCCTACAAGGATAGTACAAACAGAAACAAACTGTGATTTCAATTGGTTGAGCGTTTGAAGGAAGTAAGTGTACAGGGTATACAATGTGTGTGATTAACTGGATTACTCTACAGAGAGCTAGCATGGACACAATGGGTCAAATAGCCTCTTTGTGTGCTGTAATTGGTCATTGAGTGAGGGACGAGCACTCCTGTATGAGTCTGATGGAGCCAATGGTGTTTGTGTGGTAGACTACTGGACTAATGACCTGGAGGCCTCAATTAATGATTCAGATTTGAGTTCAAATCCCACATTTGAACTCAGTTCATTAATATCCTTAGAATTAAAGAGTTAGTTTCAGTAATGGTGACATTGAAACCATTGGATTGTCATAAAAAAACCCATCCAATTCACCACTGTCCTTCAGGGAGGGAAATCTGCCATCCTTCCCCATTCCAGACTGTATGTAACTCTTGACTGCCATCTGAAATGATCTGATAAACCAGTCAGTTATTTTCAAACGGGCAGCTCAACAGCAATTTCCTGAGGACAATGATTCCTGTCCTTGCAAATGATGCCCATGCTCTGTGAATCATTAAAAGAAGAGACACTGACA
Organism: Hemiscyllium ocellatum; assembly: GCF_020745735.1. NCBI lineage: Eukaryota > Metazoa > Chordata > Chondrichthyes > Orectolobiformes > Hemiscylliidae > Hemiscyllium > Hemiscyllium ocellatum. Next base: position 11,236,019 of record NC_083446.1, read on the forward strand.
ATGCGGGGTATTCAATGATTCTACGGAATCAGAAGTACAGAGGTGAGCCCATCTCCAGCTAGGAAAACTGAGGAAACGATCCATCTCAGCCTTCCCTGGAAGTCCCCAACATTACAGATACCAGTTTTCACCCCAATTCACTCCACATGATATCAAGAAACATCTAATGCCAAAAAAGCTATGAACCCAGAAGTGTATTGCCAGCAATTGTCTTTCAGAAGTTGACAGCTCCTTAGGCAAGTTGTTCTAGTACAACAACACAGGTATTTACCCACTAATGTGGAAAATTCCCCTGATATGAAAAGCAGGACAAACTCAGCGAGTTACTGCCCATCAGCAAACTCATAGTAATCAGTAAATTGATGGAGGGGTCATAAACAGAGTTATCAAGCATCAGTTGCCGAATAATAACCTGTTCCATGGCATCCAGTTTGGGTTCCGCAGAGCCACTCAGCCCCCGACCTTATTATAAACTTGGTTCAAACATGAACGAAATAGTTAAACTGTAGAGGTGAGTTAAGAGTGACTGCCCTTGACATCAAGGCTGCATTTGACTGAGTCTGGCATCAAGGAGGCCTAGAAACACTGCAGTCAATGGGAATTTTAAAAAATTCACTCACGGGATGTGCAACACCTCCAGCTAGGCCAGCATTTATTGCCCATCCCTAATTGCCCAGAGGGCAGTTAAGAGTCAACCACATTGCTGAGGGTCTAGAGTCACGTGTAGGCCAGGCCAGGTAAGGGTGGCAGTTTCATTCCCTAAAGGACATTATTAAACCAGGTAGGTTTTTCCCAACGGTTGGCAGTCATTACTAGACTACTAATTCCAGAGTATTTTTTTTGCTGAGTTCAAATTCCATCTGACATGATGAGATTTCAACTCAGGTTCCCAGAATATTAACTGAGTCTTTGGATTAGTAGTCTACCATTAGACCATTATCTCTCCATTCTTTAGAGTCATTCATAGCACAAAAGAAGGTAGTTGTGGTTGTTGGAGGTCATTTATTTCAGTGTCAGGATATCTCAACAGGAGTTCTTCAGAGTAATACTCCTTCCATCTCAATGCACTTTGTCAGGTCTTTTTGGCCAGCCATGCCTTCTTTTCCCATGTCGGGTGTCCATTCGGACTGCCCCTCCAACAGGGCGGATGGCCCTTGAGGTGGAATGCGTACCCGCTAGTTAGTGTCTGTTGTCACTCTGTGCCAGTGCCTTGTGTAACACTTCAACATTGGTGACGTTGTCTCTTCAAGTAATGCCCAGGACTTTACATAGGCAACACGAGTGGAAGGTAGGCGGTTTATACGGTACCTTTGCTACTCTCTTCCATGTCTTGTTGGCATTAGATGGGCAGTTTCAATGAATCTTTCAACGAGGGCACCATGGCCCAGTGGTTAGCACTGCAGCCTTACAGTACCAGGGACCCAGCTTTGGGTGACTGTTTGTACATTCTCCCTGTGTCTGTGTGGGTTTCCTCCCACAGTCCAAAAATGTGCAGGTTAGGTGAATTGGCCATGCTAAATTGCCCGTAGTGTTCAGGGGTGTGTAGGTAAGGTGCAGTAGCCAGGGGTAAATGTAGAATAATAGGGTAGGGGGATGGGTGTGGGTGGGACACCCTTTGGAGTGTCAGTATGGATTTGTTGGCCAAAGGGCCTGTTTCCACACCAAAAAAAAAGGGGTGGCTCAGTGGTTAGCACTGCTGCCTCACAACACCAGGGAACCAGGTTCGATTCCAGCCTTGGGTGATTGTCTGTGTGCAGTTTGCACATTCTCTCCGTGTCTGCGTGGGTTTCCAAAGATGTGCAGGTTAGGTGAATTTGCCATTCTAAATTGCTTGTAGCGTTAGGTGCTTTAGACAGCGGGAAATGGGTCTGGGTGTGTTTCTAGTCAGTGTGGACTTGTTGGGCCGAAGGGCCTGTTTCCACACTGTAGGGAATCTAATCTTCTAGCCCTGACGAGATGGGCCACGATGACAAAGTAGGTGAAGTCACATGACCAGTGAAAGGTTTCTTGCTGTCAATAGTAAAAAGTCCCATTTTTCAACCAAGTTTTGAACAGACAAACTTCTTGCTTGTGAAAGGCTAGAGGCTTATTTATATGTATTAGCATGTATTGACAGTTTGTATTATCCAAGCTTGCCTCATTAATAAGCACTTGAGCTGAGTCCTTGATTGGAGGCTATCACGGAGAAGCGAGTCCCTGGGATGGAGGTAAGACATGGATTGGAGGCTGTCACGGAGAAGTGAGTCCCTGGGCTGGAGGTAAGACATGGATTGGAGGCTGTCACGGAGAAGTGAGTCCCTGGGCTGGAGGTAAGACATGGATTGGAGGCTGTCACGGAGAAGTGAGTCCCTGGGCTGGAGGTAAGACATGGATTGGAGGCTGTTGTGGAGAAGTGAGTCCCTGGGATGGAGGTAAGACATGGATTGGAGGCTGTCACGGAGAAGTGAGTCCCTGGGCTGGAGGTAAGACATGGATTGGAGGCTGTCACGGAGAAGCGAGTCCCTGGGATGGAGGTAAGACATGGATTGGAGGCTGTTGTGGAGAAATGAGTCCCTGGGCTGGAGGTAAGACATGGATTGGAGGCTGTTGTGGAGAAATGAGTCCCTGGGCTGGAGGTAAGACATGGATTGGAGGCTGTTGTGGAGAAGTGAGTCCCTGGGCTGGAGGTAAGACATGGATTGGAGGCTGTCACGGAGAAATGAGTCCCTGGGCTGGAGGTAAGACATGGATTGGAGGCTGTTGTGGAGAAGCGAGTCCCTGGGCTGGAGGTAAGACATGGATTGGAGGCTGTTGTGGAGAAGTGAGTCCCTGGGCTGGAGGTAAGACATGGATTGGAGGCTGTCACGGAGAAGTGAGTCCCTGGGCTGGAGGTAAGACATGGATTGGAGGCTGTTGCGGAGAAGCGAGTCCCTGGGCTGGAGGTAAGACATGGATTGGAGGCTGTTGTGGAGAAGTGAGTCCCTGGGCTGGAGGTAAGACATGGATTGGAGGCTGTTGTGGAGAAGTGAGTCCCTGGGCTGGAGGTAAGACATGGATTGGAGGCTGTTGCGGAGAAGTGAGTCCCTGGGCTGGAGGTAAGACATGGATTGGAGGCTGTTGTGGAGAAGTGAGTCCCTGGGCTGGAGGTAAGACATGGATTGGAGGCTGTTGCGGAGAAGCGAGTCCCTGGGCTGGAGGTAAGACATGGATTGGAGGCTGTCACGGAGAAGTGAGTCCCTGGGCTGGAGGTAAGACATGGATTGGAGGCTGTTGCGGAGAAGCGAGTCCCTGGGCTGGAGGTAAGACATGGATTGGAGGCTGTTGTGGAGAAGCGAGTCCCTGGGCTGGAGGTAAGACATGGATTGGAGGCTGTTGCGGGAAGGCGAGTCACCAGCGTGAACTGGAGGCAAATGCCCGGACTGGAGGCAAAGCTTCACGTTTCAGAGTTTGGCATGGTCTGGAGACTTGGCCCGATCTGGTCTGGAGACTAGATGGGCTGGGGTGGAAGGACTGTGAATTATATACTTTTATTTTTTACTTTTCCTTTTTATACTTACGATAGAATTTGTACTTATTATGTTTCCTTTTTTGTATCAAGTATTTAAGTATCTGTCCTTTCCTGAAGAAGGGCTCATGCCCGAAACGTCAATTCTCCTGCTCCTTGGATGCTGCCTAACCTGCTGCGCTTTTCCAGCAACACATTTTCAGCTGTGAACTCCAGCATCTGCAGTCCTCACTTTCTCCTATTTAAGTTTCTGTACCTAGATATCTTGCACCTAAGATGGTGCCATAAGTAGCGACTTGTAAACTTTTCGCTGTACCCATTCAAGTACATGTGACAATAAAGCTAATTCAATTCTCCAACCCGCTAGATAGGAACTAGACTTCTCAGCACGAAAGGATAGGTCGGCTTCAGATTGAGGGCCGAAGGGCCTGTACTGCGATGGAATGTTCTATGTTGTATGAAGGTCAGAACGGTATCCTGGTTACTACAGCTCACTGCTTACTCCTCCAAGCCTCCACCTTGAATACCAAGCATCAACATCTCAGCCTTTGAAAGTCAATGGTGGGGGGAATGGTGGCGATATTATCAGGAAATACTGCCGTACTAGGGATGTTGGGGGAAATTGGTGCTTTGGATTGGAAGTGGCCGCCTAGGATGCAGAGGAGACAAGAATGAGGAAGGGGGAAAATTGGACATTTAAGAGGTTTAACAGTAACACATGGGAGGACATGCCATATTGTGGGAGCAGAGGTTAAGTGATCACCACAGCAGTGGCATAAATGTGGGAGCTGTGCTGCAGGATATTGAGTAAATCTATGCTACAGGGCAGAGATTCAGTGGGTCACAGTGAAATGTAATTCCAGGCATTAACATCTCAGGGTACATTCCACGGACAGCTATCACACACATTACCCATCCATGGACCTTGGAATCAGATACATATCAGCCTCACCACATCGTTGTAACCTCCAGTCCACTTATGATACAGTTATGCATTTTAAGTGGTCCACTTTGGATCACACATATGTTTTTCATTGCAATGCTGCTGCCAGGGCACTTTGCATGCAGAGATAGACCCCAATTGAACCAGGCTGCATCTCAAGGCTGCTCACTCACTCACTTTGTGCTTGCTTAAATACTCACAGCATCCTGCTTTTGTGCCAACTTGAATACTCACTATGTCCCTGCCTTTGGTGCTAGCTCCCTCACCAGAGCTTAAAGGCTCAAAGAATTTTGATCCTACCTTGCTATTTAGCTCAGACATAAAGATTGATGTAGTTTTCAGCATTGGTCAGATCAGACATGTTGCATGGCACCATGTTTTGCCAGTCTCAGATATACAGCATGTGCCAGCAGGCTAGGTAGCAAACGTGATTCATGTGCATAGTGCATAGCCCTGTCTCAAAGTTTAAGCAGAGTGGACCCAAGTCAAGTCAAGTCAAGGAGGCCTGCTGTCATTCAGATGTTCTGGCACAGAAAATCTTGCGCGTAGTCTAATCTCAGTCCAGGGGATGAAGAAAGTCAGTCTACCGCTGGACTGGACACAGTTAAGGGTTGTGTAGCACTTTAGTCTGTTGCTGTTTGAAGAGGCAAACACAGCTTCTATTCCTTTATTGTTCACTTCTGCTGTTGTTGAGTGAAAATGAATGTTTTGAACCGTTCGAAGGCTTCCCTGTATGTAATGGCCCCACATTAAGTAGTGGGAAGATTTTGAGTTACATTGGGCATTGGCGAAAGAGCAGCTGTCATTTAGGTAGGGTGTTGAGATGGGATAGGGCTACCTATGGATAACTGTGGCTTGCATCCTCAATAGCAATTGATGTGAAACTGTGGACTTGTGTGTGCAATGAAATGTCAGCTGAGCCTCTTATGTGTCCAGGGGAGTGTTGATTTGTGGTCGCTTTCCTGTTACATCCATGGTGAATAACAACTCAGGACTGCCAATGCTTGACTGACATTGGTGATGCCTCTTCTGGAGTTCTGGTCAGCCTGTTATAGGAAGGATATTATCAAGGGTTCGGAAAATATTAACCAGGATATTGCCAGGAATGGAAGGGAGAGGCTAAATAGGCTTGGGCGTTTTTCACTAGAGTGTAGGATGTAGAGGGGTGGCTTTATAGAGATTTTTTTAAATCATGAGGGGTATGGATAAGGTGAACGGCAGGTGTCTTTTCCCAGTGGTGAGGGATTTCAAGACTAGGGCGGCATATTTTTAAAGTGAGAGCAGAAAGGACATGAAGGACTACATTTTTACAAGAGAGTGGTTCATGTGTGGAATGGACATCCAGAGGAAGTGGTGGATGTGGATACAATTCGAATGTCCAAAAAACATTTGAATAAGTGGATGAATACTAAATGTTTGGAGGGATGTAGACCAAGCCTAGGCAGGTGGGACTAGTTTAGTTTGGGATTATGGTCGGCATGGACTGATTGGATTGAAGAATCCGTTTCTGTGCTGTCTGACTCTATGACTTGATATACGGCTGGGCTTCAAACAAGGTGCAAGCATCAGGGCCCGGCCACGTCCTGACAAGTGGCAGAATAGGATGTGCAGGTCACCATTGGGAGCATGGTGCATAAGGCAATGAGATGGGTATGAAACATTTGCGCTAGAAACCTGCTGGCCTCACAAAGAGAAATATACCGTGAGACTCATCAAAGTGGCACATGGTGGATTTCTGATACAGTTCAGCCATCAAGAGTTGCAGTTACACGTCTGTTTCAATGTTGTTGGGTGTCCACAGTGCATGGAGTTCTTTCTTTTTTACAACTGACACCTGAATGATTCTTTAGTGAAAAAAAACTTAGCTTCTACCTTTGAATCTTCAGTTTGATATAGTTTTGTATTAATTAGATTAGATTCTCTACAGTATGGGAACAGGACTTCAGCCCAACAAGTCCACACCGAGCAGTAACCGACCCAGACCATTCCCCCACTCTATATTTACCCCAGACTAATGCACCTAACATTATGTGCAAGTTAGCATGGCTAGTTCACCCTAACCTACACATCTTTGGACTGTGGGAGGAAACCAGAGCACCCGGAGGAAACCCTCGCAGACATGGGGAGAACGTGCAAACTCCACACAAACCCGAGGGTGGAATCAAACCTGGGTCCCTGGTGCTGTGAGGTAGCAGTGCTAACCACTTAGCCACCATGCTGCCCCAAATCAGTGGGGAAAAAAGTGCTTACCCCAATTTATCACATCTACCCTCTTAGTGCTTCTCTGTATTTCCATTTGCCCTTTTAAATAACTATTCTTTTCTGCACTGATTATTCCCATTCTTCTAATGTCTGTGACTCTTATTGTCTCTGCCTTCCTACATCCTTTAGGTGCCCTTCCTCAACTAACTACTATGAGTTATCTGTCATTTATTTCAGTGCTGCCTGGGGTCTTCAATGCGTGCATATCATTTGCCGTGTTTCCCTACGATACATTAGTAACTGGACTTCGGAAGTGACTCATTCCTGGAGTAAAAGGAAGTCCTTTTAGAAATTTCTTCAGCCGGAGAGTGATGAATCTATCATTGCCACAGAAGGCTGTGGAGGCCAGGTCATTGAGTATACTTAAGTCTGAGATGGACAGGTTCTTGAGTGTCAAGGGGATCTCCTTGGGGGAGAAAGTGAGAGACTGCAGTTGAGAAACCTATCAGCCATGATTGAATGGTGGAGCTATCCCGATGGGCTGAATGGCCTAATTTCTGCTCCCACGTCATGTGGTCTTATGGTCCAATTTTTTTGGAATACCCTGAGGTCGTAAAAGGTCTAATATAAATGCACCAAATCCTTTCTTTCATAAATGTGTGCTGTGTAATGTCTGTGTAGTTTTGCTGGAATGCCTTTTATTGAATTTCAGTATAACTGATGCCAAAGGGACAGCTTGCAACAGATTATGGCTTTCACTTTAACAGTGTACAAGATAAAAATGAATGGGAAAGATTTTCAGAACTTCAGTTTAAACAAGGTGACAAAATCCTCATCTCTTACCCGTACGTCTGTACCTTGTATATTGAATTAAGGTCAGATCCCCAGCATTCGTTAGCAGGTAAATGCATTTCTTTAAAATAAATGTTTAGAGTGTATGACTACAGGATTAAACAATATTACATGTATTCCCTTTTACTTAGCTTTCAATGCTTCCTTTCTAACTTTCATTTTCCTCTCCCTTTGTTACTCGTTGTCCATCCAAGAGATTATTTGGCAGACCGGAGCCAAGCCTCATCACTTCCTGTGGAAGCTCATTCCACACACTCACCACCCTCTGTGTGAAAACAAAATTGCCCCGTAGGTCCCTTTTAAAGCTGCTGTATAGGGCAAGCAAGGAGGCACACTGAGCTCTTAGAGCTGTACAGCATGGAAACAGACCCTTCCTTCCAACTTATCCATGCCGATCAGATATCCTAAATTAATCTAGTCCCATTTGCCAGCACCCGGCCCATATCCCTCTAAACCCTTCCTATTCATATACCCATCCAGATGCCCTTTAAATGTTGTAATTGCATCACTTCCCCTGTCAGCTCATTCCATACATGCACCACCCTCTGTGTGATAAGGTTGCCCCTTAGGTCCCTTTTAAATCTTTCCCTTCTCACTTTAAACCCATGCCCTCTAGTTTTGTACTCCCCCACCCCAGGGAAAAGATTTTGTCCATTTACCCTATGCATGTCCCCCATGATTTTATAAACTTCTAAAAGATCATTCCTCCGACGCTCCAGGGAAAACAGCCCCAGCCGATTGTTGATTGAACCATTACACCTTTACCCCCACTCCTCTGCTTCTGATCGGGTGGATCAGGATTTTGTTGTGGAAGGACCTATATGATTGTTTGGGTAACATTTAATTTTAAAATACCTTGTGCTTTATCCATTTTCTCCAATTCCCCAGCCCTTCACTCCTGATTGTTCTGCCTTTAGTCCCTTGATCAATTGGTCTGGAATTCTCTCTGTAAATCCCTCTGCCTGTTGGTTTAAGACCTCTCTCTTTTGAACCAAGCCATTCATCAGTCCAACTGTTCTTACCAGTTGTTTTCCTCCTAGGGATTAACACGTCTATCAACTCAGCACAGACTGAGAATTGAAATTGGACCCTCTGGTTACTTTAAATAGTAATGTAACCCTCAATAATTGAGAGACTTCTGCTAATTCTTTATTGTAATTTTTGAGAGCATGACATTTGTCAGTTAATACATTTCAAAATCAGACAGGGTATTGAGTACAAGAGTTGGCAGGTCATGTTACCTTATCACACAGAAGGTGGTGCGTGTGTGGAATGAGCTGCCAGAGGAAGTGGTGGAGGCTGGTACAATTGCAACATTTAAAAGGCATCTGGATGGGTATAAGACTTTGGTTCGGGCACATTTGGAATACTGCGTACAGTTCTGGTCACCACGTTACCAAAAGGATGTGGATGCTTTGGTGAGGGTGCAGAGGGGGTTCACTAAGATGTTGCCTGATATGGAGGGTGCTAACTATGAAGAGTGGTTGAGTAGATTAGGATTGTTTTCATTAGAAAGATGGAGGTTGAGGGGGGAACCTGATTGAGGGCTACAAAATCATGAGGTCTACACTATGGACAGGGTGGATTGCAAGAAGCTTTACCCCAGAGGGTGGGACTCTTACTAGGAGTCACGAGTTCAAAGTGAGAGAGGAAAAGTTTTGGGGAGATCTGTGTGGAAAGTTCTTTACGCAGAGGGTGGTAGGTGCCTGGAACACATTGCCAGTAGAGGATAGAGGATCAGGATCAGCACAGGCTTGTAGGGCCGAAGGGTCTGTCCCTGTGTTATAATTTTCTTTGTTCTTCGAAACAATGACAACAGCATGTTAAACTGTACATGTTGCAATTTTTGAAATCTTATGCTGTTGGAATTAAGTGAGATGACACTTTATTTTTGCAACATGAGTTCGACTGGGACAACACTATTATTATAGAACAAGCCAAACAGAGAACAGCCAGGGAATTCCTAGAGGCATGGCACTCATCCACAGATTCAATCAATAAGCACATCGACCTGGACCCAATATACCGACCACTGCAGCGGACAGCTGGAACTGACAACTGGAAGCGGCAGGTACAAACCACTACAAATGCTGGAGGAAACAACATAGAAGCGCCTCACAGGAGGCTCCCAAGCACTGAGGATGTCACCTAGACAGGGGATGAAACGTTGTTAGGTCATCTTCACAACATGAGCTATAGGGAGAGGTTGAATAGGCTAGGGCTGTTTTCCCTGGAGCGTCGGAGGCTGAGGGGTGACCTTATAGAGGTTTATAATATCATGAGGGGCATGGATAGGGTAAATAGACAAAGTCTTTTCCCTGGGGTGGGGGAAGTCCAGAACTAGAGGGCATAGGTTTAGGGTGAGAGGGGAAAGATATAAAAGAGACCCAAGAGGCAACCTTTTCACTCAGAGGGAGGTATGTGTATGGAATGAGCTGCCAGAGGAAGTGGTGGAGGTTAGTACAATTGCAACATTTAAAAGGCATCTGGATGACTAAATGAATAGAAAGGGTTTGGAGGGATATGGGCTGGGTACTGGCAGGTAGGACTAAATTAGGTTCGGATAGCTGGTCGGCATGGACGAGTTGGACCGAAGGGTCTGTTTCCGTGCTGTACATCTGTATGACTCTATGAAAACAAGACCCTGCCATTCTATCATTGTTGCTCATTTGATAAGTTGGAACTCTGAACCTAACTCTCTACCTACCTGCACCATGCAGAAGTTCAAGAAGGAATCTCAGACCACTTTCTCAAGCCAACTAGGATTGGGCAGTTAATGCCACTTCACCAATGACCCCCTACAATTTTTATTAAAGTTCAAAGGATGTGCTGAAATCTTTAAAGTTTGAGGATAGGTGGATTGCGTGTGAACACACTTAAAAACTGTTGAGGGTGTTCTGATGATGTGAAGGGCATTACTTAACTGTGCAAGTCCTTCTTTACTCTGTTTGCTTCAACGGCTTTTGTGAAAGTGCTGTCTAGAGTCCAGACCTGGTGACTGTTGTCATAACAAAACTGAGTGAAAGATGTTGACAGAAAAGTGTGACCAGAAATCACGCTATGGATAGAAGGAAAGTACCTTCATGCAGGTTTTAATTAAATGATGTGCGATGATGGTGGTCATTGTGGAGTGGAATGGTGCTCCAATCGATTTAATGTTATACAACCAGCTTCCTAGTTCGATTGGACAGCTCCTGCTCAATTTGGTTTCCATTTATGTGTTTTTCAAAAGTCTTACAAACTCACCTTTTCAAGTCTTAAAGTCCAAATTGAAAGCCATTTATCTCCTTGACTTTGAACAGGGATGAGTGACTTTTTGACTGATTTGTGTTTCCTTTGTTTCAGCTGCAAATGAATGCCATTTCGCTGATTGTGTAAGTAATCGTAATTGTAAGTAAAAATGATTGTAATTTTGCAACACGATCCTTGATATTCGCTGACAAGAAGCCACACCATTCCAAATAGTACTTTGTAGTGTGATGGGCTTGGAGCTGCTTCTGTGTAAAAGAGACTATAAAAATACAAGGTTAATTGCAGAAAAATGCCTGGCCTTCCCTTTCAGAAGGAAGAAATATAGAAATTAGGGGTTGGAAGAAGCCATTCACCCCTATGATCCTGCTCCATAATTCAGCAAGATCACGGCTAGTCTTCTACCTCAACCATCTATTCACACTATCTCCATATCCTTCATTCGCTGTGTCCCCAAAGATCTATTGACCCTGGTCTTGAATGTATCTAGCAACAGGTCTCTGGTATAGAGAGTTCCAGAGATTCACCACCTCTCACATCACAGGCCAAAATGGCTGGCCCCTCAGTCTGAGACTGTGGCACCGCATCCCAGACTTACAAGCCCAGGGAGACGTTGTGTTGGAAAAACACCGCAGGTCAGGCAGCATCTGAGGAACAGGAGAATCGTGGTTTCAGGCGTAAGCCCTTCATCAGGAATGTTCAGGCTTATGTCCAAAACGTCGCTTCTCCTGCTCCTCGAATGCTGCCTGACCTGCTGTGCTTTTCCAGCACCACACTCTCGACTCTGATCTCCAGCATCTGCAGTCCTCACTTTCTCCCAAAAATCAGATGGTAGTCCAACAGGTTTGTTTGAAATTGCAAGCTTTCGGAACTCAGCTCCTTCCTCAGGCATGGTATGATAGAGAGAAGGAAGACACAGTATTTATAAGCAAAATGTTAACAAGCTGAGGTCAGGTATTTTTTGACAGAAAAGAATCATGAATGAAATAATTCCGTGTGTGTGTGTGTGTCTGTGTGAATGTGTGTGTCAGAGAGAGAGAGAGTGTGTCACAGAGAGAGTGTGTGTGTCAGAGAGACAGAGAGAGTGTATGAGTGTGTGAGAGAGAGAGATAATGTATTAATGTGTGAGAGAGAGAGAGTGTGAATATGTGTGTCTGTGTCTGTGTCCGTGCCTGTATGTGTGTGTGTATTTGAGAAAGTGCAAGTGTGTTTCCCTTTTGAGACAATCTCTTCATTTCAGGGAACCAGTCAAATTAACTTTGGAAGAACTTCCTCAAAGGCAAGTAGTTCTTCCTTAGTGCGTGGGTTTCCTCCGGGTGCTCCGGGTGCTCCTCCCACAATCCAAAGATGTGCAGGTCAGCTGAATTGGCTCCGCTAAATTGCTCACTAGTGTTAGGAGGGAAATGGTTCTCGGTGGGTTACTCTTCGGAGGGTTGGTGTGGACTGGTTGGTCCAAAGTGCCTGTTTTCAAACTGTAAGGAATCTAATGTAATCTAATCTAAAGAGACCAAAACTGCATACATTAAACCATATGGCTTTATCAACATCCTGTATAATTGTTGTAAGACTCCTTTTGTACTTCAAACCCTTTCTAACTCAAGCTAACATAAGTTATTGTTGTGTTAAGTGTTGCACACTTTCTGTGATTCACATACAAGGATGCTCACATCCATCTGCAAGGGGAACTTGTCACCATTCAAAAGAATTCTACCTTTATTCCTAGCCAAGTAGAAAACTTCTTAATTCATTACATTCTATTCCATCTGTTATGCTCATTCCCACCTTTTCCAACTTAGTATTGTCAGCAAACTTGTAAGATGTTCCCCTCTTCCAAGTCATTGAATATAAAATTTATTATAAATAGCTCAGGCCCAAATGCTGATCCTTGCAGCAGTCTGCTAGCTTTAGCCTGTTAATTAATTCTCAATCTATGTTATTAAATTATCCGTAGTCCCAAGGCCTGTTTTTCTGCAATAGCCTCTTGTGTAATACCTTCTTAAGTGTCATTTTTAAAATCTAGCCTCACTACATGCACTGCTTACCCCCATAGGAGAATTGGTTGAGGACTCTGGATCTACACTCAGTGGAGTTTAGAAGGTTGGGGGGGAGGGGAGGGGGAATCTGATTGAAACTTACAGAATACTGATAGAGTAGCCTGGATAGAGTGGAAATGCAGGAGATGTTTTCACTAATAGGAGAGACTCGGACCTGAGGGCACAGTCTCAGAGTGAAGGGCCCTTCCTTTAGAACTGAGATGAGGAGAAATTTCTTCGGCCTGAGGGTCACAAATCTGTGGAACTCCTTACTGCAAAAGGCTGTGGGGGACATGTCATTGAGTATATTTAAGATAGATAAGTTCTTGATTAGTAAGGAGATCAAGGGTTACCGAGAGAAGGCCGGGGTTGAAAACTATCAGCTATGATCGAATGGCAGAGCAGACTCAATGGGCTGAATGGCCTAATTCTGCCCCTGTATCATATGGTGTTTTGATCTTATCTATCATACTAGCTACATCCTCAGAAAAAACGAATAGATTTGCATACACAATTTCCCTTTGATAAATCTGTGTTGACTTTGTCTAATCATATGATTTTCAGGTGCCTTGTTGCCACATTATTAATAGGCAATTCTTAACATTAATAGACAAGCTTTGCCTGCTACTAATAGTGGGCTAACTGCCCTGTAGTTTCTGTTTTCTCTGTCCCTGTTCCCTTAAATAATGAGGTTACTTTTGCGAGCTCCCAATCCGTCAGTCTTAGAATCTAATTCTGGAAGGTCAAAGTCAAAGATCAATGCATCCTCTATTTCTGCAACCACTTGTTGGAAAGCCACTGATTTCACCAGTGCTGTACGTTTACTTGGACAGGTTTCTTTGAGTTCCTTATTCTTGCTAGACACTTGGTTCACATTAATTCACCAGACTCAGAGCTATCTTACACTTGCTTTCTCCGTTTTCCCTTTGTCAAGTTCTTGCTCCGCTTTCCTGAATTGTAAACTCCCGTAGCCCTTCAGCATTACTAATCTTTCTGGTAACATCTTGGATCAATAATATCTTATGGCCTCACTTTTACTGTGAGGTCTTTGTGTGGCTCAGACGGAAGCATATTTGTTACAAATCATGAATGAATTCCGTAAATATTAAGGAATGTGGCTTGTCTAACTGCGTGTATTCCAATATGGTTTTCTAATCTACCTCAGTCAACTCACCCTCAAACCGACTAGATGGCATTGTGTGAATTTAAATCCCCAGTCACTTTTAAGCTGAACGTAACTGCTGTTATATTATAATCACTATTGGAGGTCAAATCTGCTAGCCCTTTCACAATAAACTATGCTGGTAACAAAATAGTCTGCTTTCTATTTGGTTCTCCAAATTACCGAACTAAAAAAACTATCTTGGTTTCTCATGTTCCTCTTGTTGGTCTTTTTGTTAAATACCCTCTAAATTACCAACCCTCTTGCCACTGGAATAGTTTCTCCTTATTTATAGTATCAAAGCCCTTTATAATTTTTGCCACCGACACCGAGGCTCCCAAAATATCCCTCCGCTCTCAGAAGAGTTCCATGTAACTGAACTCCCTGATTCCTCATCACATCCAGGAAATCTCTTCTGTACCCACCCCAAGGCCTTGTCATCATTCGTAACGTGTGTGGTGAGGAGAATTTAAATTGTCCCATCGTTTTTCCTCTCTCTACTTCTTTTAATAAAGCCACTGTTCTCACATGCTTCTTCTAAATGTGTCTTTCTGCCTTCATTTGTAAATGAGCAACTTTGTTCATTCAGCATCTTGGAAGTTGTATCATTTAGTTAATCTTGTCTTTTTGTGTTCTTCCTGTTGTTTGCACAGTCTCCCCGTGTCTGCGTGGGTTTTCTCCGGCAGCTCCGGTTTCCTCCCACAGTCCGAAAATGTGCAGATTAGGTGAATTGGCCGGGCTAAATTGCCCGTAGTGTTAGGTGAAGGGGTAAATGTGGGGGAATGGACCTGGGTGGGTTGCTCTTCGGAGGGTCGGTGTGGACTTGTTGGGCCGAAGGGCCTGTTTCCACACTATAGGTAATCTAATCTTTAAAAAATGTAAGTAATCTAATTTAAACTAATCATGTCGAATGCTGTCTTTGCTTACTACATTTTCAAGTTTCATCTCATCTGCAAACTTCTAAATTATGCCTTGTATTCTCAAGTCCAGATCGCTTAACTGATGTTAAAATGTGGAGTAGTCCTCGTGCCAACTGTGTGGATCATCACTGTACTTTCTGGAATAAAAATCAGCTGTTCACCATCATTTTCTGTCCTGTTGACAAATTTGTATCCATGGAAATGTCATGGGCTTTGTTCCAATAATGAATCTATTGTCCTACCTATTAGGAGTGTTCTACAACACCACTATTCTGCTCCTTGTGTCTGTGCTGGGATTTTCAAAGAACTAGTCAATTAGTTCCACATCATAATGACTCACTTCCTAATAGAATTCACATCTGCCTTCTGACTCCAATGTCAATTACATGAATTCCTGTCTTCTGGGTTACCAACGCTCCTACCAGTACAAACAGCTCCTTATTTACCAATTGCTTCACAGATTTGAACATCACTATCAAATCTTTCAGCACTGCTGCCTCACAGCACCAGGACTCAGGTTTGATTCCAGCCTCGGGCAAATGTCTTTGTGGAGTTTGCACATTCTCCCCGTGTCTGCGTGGGTTTCCTCCGGGTGTTCCAGTTTCCCCCCACCATCCAAAGATGTGTAGGTTCAGTGAATTGGCCGTGCTAAATTGCCCCATTAGCCCAGGGATGTGCAGGTGAAGGTGGATTGGCCATGCTAAATTGTCCCATAGTGTCCAGGGATGTGCAGGTTAGGGTGGATTGGCCGTGCTAAATTGCCCCATAGTGCCCAGGGATGTGCAGGTTAAGGTGGATTGGCCGTCCTAAATTATCCCATAGTTTTCAGAGGTGCATTAGTCAGGGGAAATGTAGAGTAATGGGGTTAGGGAATGGGTCTGGGTGGGTTACTCTTCGAAGGGTTGGTGTGGACTGGTTGAGCCAAAGGGCCTGTTTCTACACTGTAGGGATTCTTTCTTTAATCTTCCTGTTCAAGGACAGCAAAGGCCAATTCTCCAGATTTAATTAGGTAGACATACAGAGCATGTTCCCAGCAAAAAAAAAATCTAGGGCCTGTAAGTATAAGATTTACTAATAAATGCACTGTGGAATTCAGGAGAAATCCTTTTACACAGAGAGTGTGGAGCTCACTACCATGAGAAGTGGCAGAATAAAATAGCATGATTGCATTAGAAGGGAGTCAAGGCAAACACACGCAGGAGAAGGGAACAGAAGGACATATTATCAGGTTGGATGGAAAGGATTTGGAAGAGGCTAATATAGAGCATAAAAACAGCAATGATCAGTTGTGCTGAAAAGGACTTTATGTGGCATTTTGCCAACCAGAGCATTATCTGCATTACCTGTATCGACTTCTTCCATTATTTCATCAAAAACGTCGATCAACCTAATCAAAAATGCTAGGTGCAGACTTTTATTATTTGCCCACCCTTTGACAAATTTACGATTGTGTTCCATGTACCGGAGCCCTCCAAATCGTAAATACTAAACTATGAGCGTGGTTTTTTTTAAGTGTGGGGAATCTTTTTTTTTAGGTGGTGATGAACATGCAGAGATAACTCACCAGATTTTCCCATCGCTCAGCTCATTCGGAGCTGACAGGCAGAACAGAGACAAGTGTCTCACCCTAACGCAGGAAGAAGTTGGTAGAAGCTTACATCTCAGGGGATTCATCAGAAAAAAATGTACCCCTTTTATTTTCCCTTCAGAGGGGTCGAGGGTTGCAGGCTGAGGGGGCCAGGACAATTGGAAGCAAGATCAAGCAGATGCACCTTTCTGAGGTCATCCTCTTGGTCATCACTCGGGCCTCAATTCCCCCCATATTGGAGCAGTTAGAATCCCCCAACCCCACCCCATTCCCCAGATGGATCATCCTGCCTTCTTAACCAGGAAACTATCTACCTCTCATCTTGCTTGGGGAGGCATGTGAGGAGCGAGTTGGGGAGTTGAGGCCCTGACCTGATTGGGAATTGACCTCTTAAAGGCCTTAACGGCTGGTAGATTGGGAAAGTCTCCAGTGGACCCCCATTGGTGAGTTGCTCCCTAAGGCCAACGTGTTCCGTCATTTCAAAACTGAAAGAACGATGGATGCTGTAAATCAGAAACAAAAACACAAACGACTGGGAATGCTGCTGTCAGAGCTTTTCCAGCAGTTTCTGTCTTGTCCCGTTATTTTCCCTTCTTGCCACTTCCAGGGAGGGAAAATCACAGCGTTGGCTCTAGCAATGGAATCCAGTTATATCAATGCCTTCCCTGTAGCTAGAGGGCAGACTCCCATGACGTGATGACTATTTATCACCTATGACTTTAATGCACGAACAACCATTTCTTCTGGTCCCTTTTCTGGTTCATGGGAAATGTACCTGTCACCCCAAATATGTGAGACTGCCTAGTCCCCGACAAAAGATAACATGATACAATTTATTCTTTATTTAACGATTGTCTCTTTGGGAACTTACCTGAGACGATGTGTAGCAATCTTGATAGTGGTAATTATATTAAGATAGCTCAAAGCCACTGAAGTCTAATGAACTCTTCAGATTGAGACTGAACCCAAGCCAAAGAGCCAATTTAAATTGAAAAGTGATTAAAATAGGATCCCTCATGCAAAACACACAAAACTAGACTTTTAAACTGGAGACTGCTTGCAGGCTTTGAAAACAATGCTGTCTCACAATCTTAGATTCCCTGCAGTGTGGAAACAAGCCCTTCAGCCCAACAAGTCCACACCGACCTTCCAAAGAACAACCCACCCAGACCTATTCCCTTGCATTTACCCCTGCACCTAACACTACAGGCAATTTAGCACGGTCAATCCACCCTAACCTGCACATCCCTGGGCACTATGGGACAATTTAGCACGGCCAATCCACCCTAACCTGCACATCCCTGGGCACTATGGGACAATTTAGCACGGCCAATCCACCCTAACCTGCACATCCCTGGGCACTATGGGACAATTTAGCACGGCCAATCCACCCTAACCTGCACATCTTTTTGTGGGAGGAAACTAGAGCAAACTCCACACAGACAGTGGCCCAAGACTGGAATTGAACCTGGGTCGCTGGCACTGTGAGGCAGCAGTGCTAACCACTCGGCCACCGTGCAACTCCAGATACAATCGCAATTAAGTCATCAAAATAACTGCATTCAAATCTCGAGAGTTGATATTACAGTGCAATGAACCCTAAACCAGCAAACCAAATATTCACATCAGAGAAATAAAAGCTTGGTGTTTCTTTTTAGAACAGAGATCCTGTATGACTCTAATTGTAATTTTTCACATTGTAGTTGTTGAAGAGGGGATAGTGGTACGGGCCTAATATGTTGAGAACCCTCTTGCTGTGCTATAATTTTAATGATTCTATAAGTTACAGTGACTCCGTGCAAATGGAGCCCTGAGCAGTAACCTTCATTTCCTGCAAGTGTATAACAGCACACTTCCAGCTGCTGAATAATTTTCTGTGTTTTGAAGACTTCCTGTACTGCAACTGTGCACTGTTTATGCAAATTGAAGTGCACAGTAAGTTCATGAATTAAAATTTTACTTTTAATTTGAAGCGTCCTGTAGAAAAGCTGACGGAAAAGACGGCAGCATTCCCAGGAACAAAAGACGCCAGTGAGGAGAAACCAGAGAGATCACATTTACGGTCGAACAGGAAAAGGTCAGTGATGTAGAAGCTACAGCACAGAAATAAGACACTCATCACATTGTGCTATGCAGCTTTGGTCCAATCATGAGGAAAGAGCTGTATTCAAGAGGTGAGCTGAGTAACTGCCTTTGACAGCGTTTGATTGACAGTGGCATGAAGGTGTACAAGCAAAACAGAAGTCGGAAGGCATAGAGGAAACCTTTCTAGAGGTTGGTGTCATAGCCAGTCAAAGAAACATGGTCGTTGGAGGCAATATATTGCTATCCAAGCACTGCACAATGTCCCTTGGCCCAACCATCAACGGTCACTTCACTAATGACCTTCATACTTCCCACCCATCTTGAGTTCTAATCTGGGGTTCCTGTCACCGTGAACTCTAGTCTGGAGTTACTGTCATTGTGAACTCTAGTCTGGGGTTACTGTCACCGTGAACTCTAGTCTGGAGTTACTGTCACCGTGATCTCTAGTCTGGTGTTACTGTCACCGTGAACTCTAGTTTCGTGTTACTGTCACCGTGAACTCTTGTCTGGGGTTACTGTCACCGTGAACTCTAGTCTGGGGTTCCTGTCACCGTGAACTCTAGTCTGGAGTTACTGTCACCGTGATCTCTAGTCTGGGGTTACTGTCACCGTGATCTCTAGTCTGGGGTTACTGTTTCCGTGAACTCTAGTCTGGGGTTACTGTTACCGTGAACTCTAGTCTGGTGTTTCTGTCACCGTGATCTCTAGTCTGGTGTTACTGTTACCATGAACTCTAGTCTGGGGTTACTGTCACCGTGATCTCTAGTCTGGTGTTACTGTCACTGTGATCTCTAGTCTTGTGTTAATGTCACCGTGAACTCTAGTCTGGTGTTACTGTCACCGTGAACTCTAGTCTGGGGTTACTGTCACCATGAACTCTAGTCCCCTGTTACTGTCACCGTGAACTCTAGTCTGGGTTACTGTCACCGTGATCTCTAGTCTGGTGTTACTGTCACTGTGAACTCTAGCCTGGAGTTACTGTCACCGTGAACTCTTGTCTGGGGTTTCTGTCACCGTGAACTCTAGTCTCGTGTTACTGTCACCGTGAACTCTTGTCTGGTGTTACTATCACCGTGAACTCTAGTTTCGTGTTACTGTCACCGTGAACTCTTGTCTGGGGTTACTGTCACCGTGAACTCTAGTCTGGGGTTCCTGTCACCGTGAACTCTAGTCTGGAGTTACTGTCACCGTGATCTCTAGTCTGGGGTTACTGTCACCGTGATCTCTAGTCTGGGGTTACTGTTTCCGTGAACTCTAGTCTGGGGTTACTGTTACCGTGAACTCTAGTCTGGTGTTTCTGTCACCGTGATCTCTAGTCTGGTGTTACTGTTACCATGAACTCTAGTCTGGGGTTACTGTCACCGTGATCTCTAGTCTGGTGTTACTGTCACTGTGATCTCTAGTCTTGTGTTAATGTCACCGTGAACTCTAGTCTGGTGTTACTGTCACCGTGAACTCTAGTCTGGGGTTACTGTCACCATGAACTCCAGTCCTCTGTTACTGTCACCGTGAACTCTAGTCTGGGTTACTGTCACCGTGATCTCTAGTCTGGTGTTACTGTCACTGTGAACTCTAGCCTGGAGTTACTGTCACCGTGAACTCTTGTCTGGGGTTTCTGTCACCGTGAACTCTAGTCTCGTGTTACTGTCACCGTGAACTCTTGTCTGGTGTTACTGTCACCGTGAACTCTAGTTTCGTGTTACTGTCACCGTGAACTCTAGTCTGGAATTACTGGCACCGTAAACTCTAGTCTGGGGTTACTGTCACCGTGAACTCTAGTCTGTGGTTACTGTCACCGTGAACCCTAGTCTGGGGTTACTGTCACCGTGATCTCTAGTCTGGAGTTACTATCTACTTGTTCAGATTTTTGTCACCATGAACTCTAGTCCCCTGTTACTGTCACCGTGAACTCTAGTCTGGGTTACTGTCACCGTGATCTCTAGTCTGGTGTTACTGTCACTGTGAACTCTAGCCTGGAGTTACTGTCACCGTGAACTCTTGTCTGGGGTTTCTGTTACCGTGAACTCTAGTCTGGTGTTTCTGTCACCGTGATCTCTAGTCTGGTGTTACTGTTACCATGAACTCTAGTCTGGGGTTACTGTCACCGTGATCTCTAGTCTGGTGTTACTGTCACTGTGATCTCTAGTCTCGTGTTACTGTCACCGTGAACTCTTGTCTGGTGTTACTGTCACCGTGAACTCTAGTTTCGTGTTACTGTCACCGTGAACTCTAGTCTGGAATTACTGGCACCGTAAACTCTAGTCTGGGGTTACTGTCACCGTGAACTCTAGTCTGTGGTTACTGTCACCGTGAACTCTAGCCTGGAGTTACTGTCACCGTGAACTCTTGTCTGGGGTTTCTGTCACCGTGAACTCTAGTCTCGTGTTACTGTCACCGTGAACTCTTGTCTGGTGTTACTGTCACCGTGAACTCTAGTTTCGTGTTACTGTCACCGTGAACTCTAGTCTGGAATTACTGGCACCGTAAACTCTAGTCTGGGGTTCCTGTCACCGTGAACTCTAGTCTGTGGTTACTGTCACTGTGAACTCTTGTCTGGTGTTACTGTCACAGTGAACTCTAGTCTGGGGTTACTGTCATCGTGAACTCTAGTCTGGGGTTACTGTCACCATGAACTCTAGTCTGGTGTTACTGTCACCGTGAACTCTAGTCTGGGGTTACTGTCACAGTGAACTCTAGTCTGGAGTTACTGTTACTGTGAACTCTAGTCTGGTGTTACTGTCACCGTGAACTCTAGTCTGGAGTTACTGTTACTGTGAACTCTAGTCTGGTGTTACTGTCACCGTGAACTCTTGTCTGGGGTTACTGTCACCGTGAACTCTAGTCTGGGGTTCCTGTCACCGTGAACTCTAGTCTAGAGTTACTGTCACCGTGAACTCTTGTCTGGTGTTACTGTCACAGTGATCTCTAGTCTGGGGTTACTGTCACCGTGAACTCTAGTCTGGAGTTACTGTTACTGTGAACTCTAGTCTGGTCTTACTGTCACCGTGAACTCTAGTCTAGAGTTACTGTCACCGTGAACTCTTGTCTGGTGTTACTGTCACAGTGATCTCTAGTCTGGAGTTACTGTCACCGTGAACTCTAGTCAGGGGTTACTATTACCGCGAACTCTAGTCTGGAGTTACTGTCACCGTGAACTCTAGTCTGGAATTCATGTCACCGTGAACTCTTGTCTGGAGTTACTGTCACCGTGAACTCTAGTCTGGGGTTACTGTCACCGTGAACTCTAGTCTCGTGTTACTGTCACCGTGCACTCTAGTCTGGAGTTGCTGTCACCATGAACTCTAGTCTGGGATTACTGGCACCGTAAACTCTAGTCTCGTGTTACAGTCACCGTGCACTCTAGTCTGGAGTTACTGTCTATGTGAACTCTAGTCTGGTGTTACTGTCACCGTGAACTCTAGTCTGGAATTACTGGCACCGTAAACTCTAGTCTGGGGTTACTGTCACCGTGAACTCTAGTCTGTGGTTACTGTCACCGTGAACCCTAGTCTGGGGTTACTGTCACCGTGATCTCTAGTCTGGAGTTACTATCTACTTGTTCAGATTTTTGTCACAAACGTTAATGGTATATTATCTAATTTTACTCTTTACTGTTTTTATTGTGGTTTAGCTGGGTGTTTTTTTTTTACTGTTCTCCCAAATCTTCATTTAATCATACATTCCCTGTGAATTATGCTGCATTTCTTTTCATAAGTCTTTGGATTGGATGAGACTAATAAAAAAAATTAACTTAAAGGAGTAAAAATACCCTGATGAAAAGCATCAATAAAGAAAACCTGGTCGGCTCTGGGACAATGAGGGAAAAGCAGAGGAAGGTAGGTTTGTTAAAGAGCCAATCTATCCATGGTTTCTGTAACACTACTTTGTGAGATCTATATTCCAAATTTTCAGCATACTGAGTAACAAAATCTTTTCAAAATCAGCAGAAAATGTAATATTCCTGAACTTTTAGTATTTGCATCTTGATCAACTATCCTGACCCACTGAAAGGTGATCTTTAGCTTTATTCAGTACTGTTTTGAAACTATTTCAAATGTGTGGCAACTGGGATTTATCCCTTCCTCAGTGACCATGTAACTGTGCACAACTCAATTTCAACATTAGAATTGTATGGTTACATTTAATTAATTTGTACTAGTTCTGATTTCTTATCATATACACACTGTAAGCATTCTGTTTCATATTAGCAACAAAAATCAAAATACCACATGCTGGAAATTTGACATATAAGCAGCTAATTCTGAACAAATTTTTTCTTCTTCCATTCCCTTCCCTGCTTTTTTTTTGTCACATCCCAGTTTTGATGATAATTTATTAACCTCTTATTTCATATTTTCAGTGTCTGCAGTTTGTTTTTACGACAATGCATGACACGTCCAAACAAAACTGAATCAAGAATTACTAAACCATGCGTCGGATGCTCATTTGTTTATAACTTTCTCGAGATCACTACTGGGGAAGCAACAACGGCTAAGATTCTGCGGGCAGTCAACTCATGTACTGGGACCAGAGAGGGTTGGTGTTCTGGATGTAATAGGAAACAATTGTTCAGAGACATTCTTGCCAAAGGTTGACAGCTCAGGAGCACAGAGAGGGATGGGGTAAATTACCTTGGTGTAGCGCCTCCTTTGTTGCTGTCGCTTTACTGAATATGTAATGGAGACAGTGTTACCTCCATCCTGCTACAGGACAGCAGAAGTTCCAGGAAGATATCCAATCCTGCAAAGATGCTGAAATGTTTAGAGTTAAGATGGAGAGAAAGCTTATAAGAAGTGTAAGGGTAAGTGATCCTAGGAGGTTAAAGAAGGAAGAGGACAGAATGGTCTGTTTCTGTGCTCTGACTCCAACAGGCTGAGCTTGAGTTTTGTCGAGTCTGTGGGCACAATTGGTGAAAGAGGTGATGAGAAGGGAGAATGGTGGGGTGAGTTAGCTTGGGCATATACTTGCCACCTTGTCAATTATGTCATTGGGAACCTTCTTGAACTGTCAACAAGTAAGGCCCTTAAGTGGTCAATTAAGGGCCACTCAAGGGCGTCAACTCACCACCTCCCTGATTTCCTGTTTTCCCGGTAGGTGAGAAAGGTGACTGGTTACCCAGTTAGGGAACTAGGCTTCCCTGGTAATGTAAAGTGGTCTAACGATTTCCTCCTCATAGAGCGTTTGGTAATTCTTTTCTTGAAAACTTATTTCCAATCTTCTGACCTACCACCTATCTTTGCACAATTATATGTTCTTTAATACTATGTTTGACTCTGGATGTAGGTTTGCTCGCTGAGCTGGAAGGTTTTCAGACATTTTGTCACCATACTCGGGAACATCTTCAGTGAGCTTCTGGATGAAGCACTGGTGGTGTAGCCCACTTTCTGTTTATAAGTTTGAGTTTCCTTGAGTCGGTGATGTCATTTCCTGTTCTTTTCCTCAGGGGCTGGTAAATGGGATCCAAGTCAATGTGTTTGTTGATAGAGTTCCGGTTGGAATACCATGCTTCTAGGAATTCTTGTGCATGTCTCTCCTAGGACAAACCAAACAGAGACATGCACGAGAATTCCTAGAAGCATGGCATTCCAACCGGAACTCTATCAACAAATACATTGATTTGGATCCCATTTACCACCACCTGAGAAAAAGAACAGGAAATGACATTGCCATAGGAAATGCCGTGACCACCAGAAATGGTATCACCAACCCAAGGAAACTCAAACATATAAACAGAAAGCGGGCTACACCGCCAGTGCTTCATCCGGAGGCTCACTGAAGATGATACCTAGTCTGTTGATGAAATGTCTGAAAACGAACCTTCCAACTCAGCGAGCAAACCTACACCCAGAGCCTCAACCTGAGCTACAAAACTCGCTAACTATCTTTGACTTTTTCGATTAATCACAGATGGCAGATTTGTCCCTTCAGATTTTTCTTACGTATTAGGATGTATCTGCTGTGCGCTTTCTGGGATAACTCCTTAAATGTTTTTGCCACTGCATCCCTATTGACCTATAATTCCTTAACTTATGCATTTGGAGGTCCATATACGATACAACAAACACAGTACTCTCATCAGTGCTCCCTGCTATCAAAAACCTCGACCAAATCAGCACATTAGCTGCCTTTCTCAAGCTCATGCTGGTTTTTTTTATGAATCCACGTTTGTTTGAGTGTTCTGTTAATTTTGTCCCGACTTACTGTTCCAAAAATCTTTTCTACCAAGGTTAATCTGACTGGCCTGTGGTGGCTGGACTTATTCTCTTAGCCCTACTTAAACAAGGATGTACCCGTACAGTTCTCCAGTCACCCGGCATAACCCTGGAGAGGAGGATCAGAGGATTATGGCCAGAGTCTCTGCAGTTTCACTTACTTCTCTCAGTACCATTAGATGTACTTCATCTGTCCCTGATGACCTATCAACATTAAGTACAGCCGGCCCAATTAGTATCTACTCTTTATTCATTTCTAGTCCATCTGGTGTCTTAAACTCCACTTCTTTCACCATGGTTTGGGTAGCATCTTCTTTCTTAAAACAGGGGCAATGTATTCATTTAGTATCTCAACCAAAACTCCACTAGTATGTAAGTCTCTTCTTTGATCTCTGGTTGAATTCACTCTCCTTCTTAACGATATAAATGCCTGCAATGGACTTCTACCTTGTCATTTATATGAGCTACCGGTCTCTTGTCAGACCCTATCATTGCTATTCTTTCTTTATGATACACAACCTAGCTCTGAATTGTATTATCCACCTGACATCCATCATATGCAAACTTTTTCCATTTTAATTTACTCTTTATCCCTTTTGGAATTTAGGGTCTCTGAATTTCTTGACCAACAAGGGAAAGGATGAGGCAATGTTTCTAATCTGTACCTCAACGGTTCCTCTTTCAAGGCAGCTTCATGTTTAGTTACAGCTTTTCTGACAAATACTTTTGTTCGAGGTCAGGCCATCCTATTAAAGGCAGCTCCTAAATGTTCCTGGGCGAGTTGGGGTGGAGGAAGGGATCACAGCCCAGATATTGGCAATGGGGCTAGGCACAAATTGGAAGCCGGGAGGGAGGAGAGGACACGGCTTGAAGGTGGGGGAAGGGGAAAGCTTACAACTTGGGAATGAGGGAGACCACAACACAGAGGGGAGGGAACGATT
Organism: Hemiscyllium ocellatum; assembly: GCF_020745735.1. Classification (NCBI taxonomy): domain Eukaryota; kingdom Metazoa; phylum Chordata; class Chondrichthyes; order Orectolobiformes; family Hemiscylliidae; genus Hemiscyllium; species Hemiscyllium ocellatum. Next base: position 11,261,690 of record NC_083446.1, read on the forward strand.
GGGGGCTGCTTCGTGGAATGTAAGGAGTGGGGAAACACCACAACTGTGAGGCTGGGGAATGGGGAATGGCCACTGCATCCTTGGGTTGGGAGGCGGAAAAGGCCACAACTCTGAAATCGCGGAGGGAGGGAGGCCCCAACACAGAGGCCGCTAATAGTGATCCGGAGGCCGGTAATAAAGAAGGCCGCTTTGGAAGTGAGTAAGACAACAGAACCCAGAGGTTGGGGAACACCAGAGGCTGCAACATGGAGGACATGAAGCAGAGAAGCCCCCAACCAAGTCAGTTCGTGGGAAAGTATCAATCAGGTCAGCAAGAAATGTGTCAAAATGAGTCTTACGATTCTTGACAAGAGTACAGGTGTCATTAACTTACACCATTAAAGCAAAACAATAAATAGGGCAACTTTAAATAAGGAATTTACTGTAATTAAATTATAATCCCTCAATGGTTCTTGCACCCCTCTGTAATTTCCTCGTGAATTTGTTTCTCTATGTAACTTTTCTACCAGTGTTTGGACTAACGTGTCTATTCCTGAAGAAGGGCCTATGCCTGAAACGTCGAATCTCCTGTTCCTTGGATGCTGCCTGAGCTGCTGTGCTTTTCCAGCAACACATTTCTAACATGTGCCCAGCCATGAAATGGTAGCTGTTTTGTTCCTTAGCTCCAACCAAATCAATTCTGTCCTTGATGCTTCTAGGAACATCCTCCTTCCGGAATTCCCTCCCTAATGACATTGTGGGTCAATCTATAGCAGGTGGATTGGAACGGTTCATTATTAATCTTCTGATTAGATTCCCCACAGTGTGGAAACAGGCCCTTCAGCCCAACCAGTCCACACCAACCCTCCGAAGAGTAACCCACCCAGACCCATTTCCCTCTCACTAATGCACCTAATACTACAGATAACTTAACATGGCCAGCCCGCCCTAACCTGCACATCTTTGGACTGTGGGAGGAAACTGAAGCACCCGGAGAAAACCCACGCAGACATGGGGAGAATGTGCAAACTCCACACAGACAGTCACCCAAGACTGGAATTGAACCCGGGACCCTGGCGCTGTGAGGCAGCAGTGCTAACCACTGAGCTACCGTGCTGCCCCAAGGGCAACTTGGGGCGAGCAGTAAATGTTGGCCATGACACCCATGCCCCGCAAGTGAATAAAAATTCTTCAGTTTTGGAACATTCTCTTCAGTCAATACTGTTACACCCTTTTTTGCTTCTTCCTACTCCGTCCTGAACACCTTTTATCCAGGAATATGTAGCATCCAGTCCTGTTCTTCAAACATTGAGTCTCCATATTGTCACAATAGCATATTTCCACATGACTATTTGTGTGTACCTTATTTACAACACTTCACTCATTTACCAAGTTGTTACAATTTTGGCATTATTACATTCCCTTCTAACCTGATCTCACCCATTCCCTTTCTATTTCCTACTGTAAAGATAATTTTTCTAATTCTCTGCACACATTGGTTTTCCTGTCTAATATTGCTTCCTGTCTCCCACATTCTGCCATACTAGTTTGGAGCCTTTCTGATGGTGCTAGCCAACCACTCCATCAGAATGCTTGTGCCAGTTCTATTCAAGTGCAACCTGCCTGGTCTGTACAAATCCTATCTTGCCCAGAACTGGCCCCTGTATCCCAAGACACTTCAGCAAGGCATTTGATAAGGTTTGCCATGGTAGGCTGATTCAGAAGGTCAGGAGGAATGGGATACAGGGGAACTTAGCTGTCTGGATACAGAATTGGCTGGCCAACAGAAGACAGCGAGTGATAGTAGAAGGAAAATATTCTGCCTGGAAGTCTGTGGTGAGTGGTGTTCCACAGGGCTCTGTCCTTGGGCCTCTATTGTTTGTAATTTTTATTAATGACTTGGATGAAGGGATTGAAGGATGGGTCAGCAAGTTTGCAGACGACACAAAGGTTGGAGGTGTCGTTGACAGTATAGAGGGCTGTTGTAGGCTGCAGCAGGACATTGACAGGATGCAGAGATGGGCTGAGAGGTGGCAGATGGAGTTCACCTGGGTAAATGCGAGGTGATGCATTTTGGAAGGTCAAATTTGAAAGCGGAGGACAGGATCAAGGATCGGATTCTTGGCAGTGTGGAGGAACAGAGATCTTGGTGTGCAGGTACGTAGATCCCTTAAAATGGCCACCCAAGTGGAGAGGGTTGTTAAGAAAGCATATGGTGTTTTGGCTTTCATTAACAGGGGGATTGAGTTTAAGAGCCGTGAGATCTTGTTGCAGCTCTATAAAACTTTGGTTAGACCGCACTTGGAATACTGCGTTCAGTTCTGGTCGCCCTATTATAGGAAAGATGTGGATGCTTTGGAGAGGGTTCAGAGGAGGTTTACCAGGATGCTGACTGGACTGGGGGGCTTATCTTATGAGGAGAGGTTGTCTGAGCTCGGACTTTTTTCATTGGAGAAAAGGAGGAGGAGAGGGGACCTAATTGAGGTATACAAGATAATGAGAGGCATAGATAGAGCCGGAGACTATTTCCCAGGGCAGAAATGGCCTACACGAGGGGTCATAGTTTTAAGCTGGTTGGAGGAAAGTATAGAGGGGATGTCAGAGGTAGGTTCTTTACACAGAGAGTTGTGAGAGCATGGAATGCGTTGCCAGCAGCAGTTGTGGAGGCAGGGTCATTGGGGACATTTAAGAGACTCCTGGACATGCATATGGTCACAGAAATTTGAGGGTGCATACATGAGGATCAGTGGTCGGCACAACATTGTGGGCTGAAGGGCCTGTTCTGTTCTGTACTGTTGTATGCTCTATACTGCTTCCCTCCCTCCTACATCATCTCAGCCAGCATGCATTTATCTGCTGTATTCCTCTGATGTCTAACTTCAGGAATTCTTGGAGTGTGCACGGGACGGTTTTCTTGACTGATATGTGGAGGGACCAACCAGAGAGCAGGCCTTAGACTGGGTACTGTGGAATGAGAAGGGGATTATTGCCAATCTAGCTGTGCGAGACCCCTCTGGGATCAGCGACCATAACATGATAGAAGTTTTTTATCAAGATAGAGAGTGAGGTAGTTGATTTGGAGACTAGAGTGCTGGAACTTAATAAAAGAAACCATGAAGATATGAGGTGTGAGTCCGCCGTGACAAATTTAGGAGAGTTACTTAAAGGGATGACAGTGGATAGGCAATTAGGAGAAAGCGAGGACTACAGATGCTGGAGATCAGATTCAAAACTGTCGACTCTCCTGCTCCTCAGATGCTGCTTGTTCAGCTGTCCTTTGCCAGCACTACACTTTTTGACAGTGGATAGGTAAAGGCAAACATTCAAGGAAAGCGTGGGGGAACTGCAAACGACTGTTTAGGGATGGAGGTTTAATCGCTGAGCTGGAAGATTCGTTTTCAGATGTTTCATCACCATACTGGGTAACATCCCAGTTTGAGGAGAGATTGATGAGGTTCGGATTGTTTTTACTGGAGTCCAGATGAATGAGGGGGATCTCACAGAGACTTATAAAATTCTAACAGGACCAGTCAGGGTAGATGCAGGGAGGATGTTCCTGATAGTGAGTGTGTTCAGAACCAGGGGGCTCACAGTCTGAGGATTCGGGATAGACCATTTAGGACAGAGGTGAGGAGACATTTCTTCATCCAAAGTGTGGTGAGCCTGTGGAACTCATTACCACAGGAAGGAGTTGATGCCGAAACATTGAATGTATTCAAGAGGCGGCTGGATATAAGCCCCCCCTCCCCCTAATCCTGAATGAATGAGCTTGTGTAGATGGTCACTGGTAACAATGGGTGTGAAGGTTGGGTTTCTGCACTGAGAGGCAGTGATCCGTCACTCCAGAAAAATACCAGGGGCAGCAATGTGGAGAAGTGGCAAGGGAGCAGATAAGCTGACTGGTCATATCAAGAGATAGAGCAGAAGCAAAGGATAGCACTGGTGGTGCTAGTGGGGGGGGGGAAATAGATTTAATTGGAACCGTGCTTGATGCTGTTCCCTCAGTTACTTCGGAAGATTTTGCCTTGATCCAGTTTAGGAATTAATTTTCCAACGACCTGTCACATATTTACCACACCATTTTCTAGCAATTAACCAAACTTGGCGTACCATCAGTAATGTCTTGTTGCACACACTAATGCGCCCAGGCGTTCGAGTTCTCCAGAGCTCTGTAACTGTGCATTGACTCAAATATTTTTATTTTTATAATCTAGAAACGAGCAAAGACATCTACCCAAGCAAAATGTGAAACCACCCTGCAGCCTGGCTCATGGGGTTCAGGTTGGTACACTCTCCTTAAGCCAGGAGGATTACTTGATGTTCACAGCACACAGTGCACAACTTAGTTCCATAGTTTAGGGGCCTTCTAAGCAACAACATTCTCCAAACCCATTAAGGTAACTCTTCCACTAAAATGGCAGGCAGAGGTTGTGAGAAATATTACAGCATTGCAAACATTGGCTGAACAAAGAAGGGCACACTGATTCGATCTTGGTGTGGTGTGAGGGCAGCTCACACCGGCAGCTATATCCCCGGATCCTGACTTGGATCGGTGCTGGGTCCACTACTTTTCGTCATTTATAAAAATGATTTGGATGTGAACATAGGAGGTATAGTCAGTAAGTTTGCAGCTGACACCAAAATTGGAGGTGTAGTGGACAGTGAAAAAGGTTACCTCAGATTACAACAGGATTTTGACCAGTTGGACCAATGGGCTGAGAAGTGGCAGATGGAGTTTAATTTAGATAAATGCGAGGTGCTGCATTTTGGGAAAGCAAATCTTAGCAGGACTTATACACTTAATGGTAAGGTGTTGCTAAACAAAGAGACCCTGGAGTGCAGGTTCATAGCTCTTTGAAAGTGGAGTCGCAGGTAGATAGGATAGTGAAGAAGGTGTTTGGTATGCTTTCATTTATTGGTCAGAGTATTGAGTACAGGAGTTGGGAGGTCATGTTGCGGCTGTCCAGGACATTGTTTAGGCCACTGTTGGAATATTGCGTGCAATTCTGGTCTCCTTTCTATTGGAAAGATTTTGTGAAACTTGAAAGGTTCAGAAAAGATTTACAAGGATGTTGCCAGGGTTAGTGGATTTGAGCTACAGGGAGAGGCTGAACAGGCTGGGGCTGTTTTCCCTGGAGCGTCGGAGGCCGAGGGGTAACTTTACAGAGGTTTACAAAATCATGAGGGGGCATGGATAGGATAAATAGACAAAGTCTTTTCCCTGGGGTGGGGGTGTCCAGAACTAGAGGGGCATAGGTTTACGATGAAAGGGGTAAGATATAAAAGAGACCTAAGGGGCAACTTTTTCAACAGAGGATGGTACGTGTATGGAATGAGCTGCCAGAGGAAGTGGTGGAGGCTGGTACAATTGCAACATTTAAAAGGCATCTGGATAGGTATGTGAATAGGAAGGGTTTGGAGGGAATTGGCAGGGCGCTGGCAGGTGGGACTAGATTGGGTAGGGATATCTGGTTGGCATGGACGGGTTGGACCGAAGGGTCTGTTTCCGTGCTGGACATCTCTATGACTCTATGATTCTAATCGAGGGCCATCAGCTTCAATTCAGGTGGGAATGTCATCCCTTCTAACTCACAAGATGATTGCAAATGGCGGATGACACAGAAGGATTCTAACAAATTTGTAGGACAATTTGCTCAGAGGTTAGAGACCAGCAAGGTTTGTGATGCACCCAAGGGCACAGCCATATGTGTAAGTGGGCACATGGCGGTCCCAGCTGTGAAGATCAGTGCCCCATTGAGAATAAGCCCCACAGTTAGCTATTCAAAGTCACTGGGTTAGGATTAAATTTACACTGTCCGTCAACCAGTTATCCTGGGGCTGTTTTTCACTCTCACCAGGTCAGCCTGGAATCGCAGCACACAGCAGGAATGAAGATGGCGTGAAGGAACAAACCACCTCAGATCAGAAACTGGGATGTGATGCACCACAGGCAGCCGCAGGAGGAATGCTTCAATTTTTACTCAGGTAATCAATTTAGACTTCTGCAAATTAACTGTTTGAAACGCTATCTCAAATCTAGCAGTCTTGGCTGAGCCAGACTGTGTTAATTCAAAATTAAAACACCTTAATACAATGACTAGGGAATTTCGGAAAACCAGTTGAGATGATTGCAAATTAAGCACGTTAGGTTTAATGACCTTGTCACTGTTGATATTAGATTAGATGACCTACAGTGTGGAAACAGGCCCTTCGGCCCAACAAGTCCACACCGACCCTTCGAAGAGTAACCCACTCAGACCCATTCCCCTACATTTACCCCTTCACCTAACACTACGGGCAATTTAGCACGGCCAATTCACCTAACCTGCACACTTTTGGACTGTGAGAGGAAACCAGAGCACCCGGAGGAAACCCACGAAGACACGGGGAGAATGTGCAAACTCCACACAGATAGTTGCTTGAGTCGGGAATTCATATCTCACACAATGATTTTAATAACTGTTTTGTGCTCGCCCCAGTTCCCTCCATCAGCCATACCTGCTCAAAATGAGAAAAAAAATTCAATTTTAAAAAAGGTTAACATTTCAAATCCAATTATCCTTCTTCAAAACAGTGGACTTGAAATCTTAACTCTGTTTCTGTCTTCATTGCGAAAAATGAGTCATTAATTTAAATCTTGACATCTGACATCGGAGAGCAGGGGTTTCTGGGAAACGAGAGACCTTTTTTTTCTCCTCAGCAACGTAAGTGAGTGTTTTCTAAACCCGAGACCCTACCCTTGTAGGGCGTCCCACCCATCCACCTCCTGTAACCTTAAACACCAGGGACACTTCAGGTAAGTTTCTCTCATTTTTTACTTTCTGATAAGGGGACTAGCAGGGATGACAATGCAGGGAGAGGAATGGTCCTCCTGCATGATGTTTGAGGTGAGGGACGCCATTAGTGACCCATCCAAGTACATCTGCAGGAAGTGCATCCAACTCTTGCTCCTCCAAGACCGCGTTCAGGAATCAGAGTGGGAGCTGGATGAACTTTGGATCATTCGGGAGGCAGAGGCTGTGATAGATAAGAGTTACAGGGAATTAATTACTCCTAGGCCCAAAGAAAGCTGGGTAACTGTTAGAAGGGGGGAAAATACAGTCAGTGCAGAGATCCCCTGTTGTCATTTCCCTGAAAAACAAATATACTGTTTTGGATACTGTTTGGGGGGAGAATGATTTACCAGGGGCATGCAGGTCTCTGGCACCGAGTCTGCCCTTGTTGCACAGAAGAGAAGGGGGGATAGGAGGGGAGAGTGTGAGACTGAATATTCATTGGAGACTGAATATTTAGAGGGTCAGGTAGAAGGTTTGTAGGGAACGAACGAGACTCACGGTTGGTGTGTTGCCTCCCAGGTGCCAGGGTCCGTGATGTCTCGGATCGTACCTTTGGGGTCCTGAAGGGAGAGGGTGACCAACCCCAAGTTGTGGTCCACATAGGTACCAACGACGGAGGTAGAAAGAAGGATAGGGGTGTTAGGCAGGGTTTCAGGGAGCGAGGGTGGAAGCTGAGAGCTAGAACAGACAGAGTTGTTATCTCTGGTTTGTTACCCGTGCCACATGATAGTGAGGCAAGGAATAGGGAGAGATATCAGCTAAACACGTGGCTGCAAGGATGGTGCAGGAGGGAGGGTTTCAGATACATCAATAATTGGGGCTTATTTTGAGGAAGATGGGATCTCTACAAACAGGACGGTCTTCACTTGAACCAGAGTGGTACTAACATCCTGGGTGGGAAATGTGCTTGTGCTAATCGGGTGGGTTTAAACTAGCTCAGCAGGGGGATGGGATCAGTTCCAGTGCACAGGAGGATGAGAGTAGGGAGGACAGGAACAGGATTTCACAGTCATAGGAGTGTGCCGGCAGACAGCAAGCTGGTTTGAAGTGTGTCTACTTCAACGCCAGGAGTCTGGAATAAGATAGGTGAGCTTGCAGCATGGATAGGTACCTGGGACTTCGATGTTGTGGCCATTTCAGAGACATGGATAGAGCAGGTTGAGGAATAGATGTTGCAGGTTCCAGTGTTTAGATGTTGAATTAAAAACAGGCAAGGCGGTAAAAGAGGGGAAGGTGTGGCCTTGTTAGTCAAGGACAGTATAACGGTGGCTGAAAGAACTTTTGACGAGGATTTGTCTACTGAGGTGGTATGGGCTGAGGTTAGAAACAGGGGAGGAGAGGTCACATTGCTGGGAGTTTTTACTAGGCCTCCAGAAAGTTCCAGGGATGTGAAGGAGAGGATTGGCAAAACGATTCTGGGCAGGAGTGAAAGGGACAGGGTTGTCATTATGGGAGACTTTAACTTCCCCAACATTGACTGGAAATGCTATAACTCTCGTGTGTCGGATGGATCAGTTTTTGTCCAATGTGTACAGGAGGGTTCCCTGACACAGTATGCTGAAGGGCCGACAAAGAGGGGAGGCCACCCTGGATCTGGTACTTAGTAATGAACCAGACCAGGCGTTTGATTTAGTGGTAGGTGAGCACTTTGGAGAGAGTGACCATAATTTGGTTACATTTAGTTTAGCGATGGAAAGTGATAGGTACATGCCACAGGGCAAGAGTTATAGATGGGGGAAGGGCAATTATAATGCGATTAGGCAAGACTTAGGAGGCATAGAATGGCACAGCAAAATGCAGGGGATGGGGTCAATCGAAATGTGGAGCTGGTTTAAGGAACAGATATTGCGTGTCCTTGATAGGTATGTCCCTGTCAGGCAAGGAGGAAGCGATAAGGTAAGGGACCCGGGGTTTACTACAGAAATTGTATCTCTTGGCAAGCGGAAGAAGGAGGCTTATGTGAAGTTGAGACGAGATGGTTCAGATGAGGCGACGGAGAGTAGCAGATTATCTCAGAAGGATTTAAAGAGAGAGTTAAGAAAAGAGAGGACATGAGCAGTTCTTTAGCACATAGTATAAAAGAGAACCCTAAAGCTTTCAATACGTATGTGAAGAATAAAAGGATGACCAAGGTAGGAATAGGGCCAGTCAAAGACAGAAGTGGGAAATTGTGTGTGGACGCTGTGGAGATTAGAGAGGTGCTAAACGAATATTTCTAATCTGTTTTCACTCAGGAAAAGGAAAATATTGTAGAGGATAAGAATGAGGTATGAGATATTAGACAGTAAAGGATTGAAGTTAGTAAGGAGGTGGTGTTATCAATTCTAGAAGGTGTGAAAGTAGATAAGTCCCCTGGATTGAATGGGATTTATCCGAGGATTCTCTGGGAAGCTAGGAAGGAGATGGCAAAGCCTTTGGCCTTGATCTTTGTGTCATCATTGTCTACAGGTTTAGGACCAGAGGACTGGAGGATTGCAAATGTTGTGCCCTTGTTCAAAAAGGGCAGTAGAGATGACCCAGGTAATTATAGACCAGTGAGCCTTACATCTGTTGTAGGAAAGGTTTTAGAAAGGATTATAAGAGATAGGATTTATAATCATCTAGCAAACAACAATTTGATTGGAGATAGAGTTATAGAGATGTACAGCATGGAAACAGACCCTTCGGTCCAACCCGTCCATGCTGACCAGATATCCCATATCCAACATGGTTTCGTCAAGGGCAGGTCCTGTCTCACAAACCTGATTGAGTTTTTTGAGAAGGTGACCAAGCATGTGGATGAGGGTAGGGCAGTTGACGTGGTGTTCATGGACTTCAGTAAAGCCTTTGATAAGGTTCCACATGGTAGGCTGTTGGAGAAAATGTGGAGGCATAGGATTGAGGGTGATTTAGCAGTTTGGATTAGAAACTAGCTTTCAGTAAGAAGACAGCGAGTGATGGTTGATGGAAACTATTCAGCCTGGAGTCTGGTTACTTGTGGTGTGCCACAAAGATCTGTTTTGGGACCACTGCTGTTTGTCATTTTTATAAATGACTTAGACGCAAGTCGGTGGAGTAGTGGACAGTATGGAAGAATGTTACGGGTTGCAGGGAGACTTGGATAAACTGCAGAATTGGGCTGAGAGGTGGCAAATGGAGTTCAATGCAGATAAATGTGAGGTGATGCACTTTGGGAAGAATAACAGGAAGGCAGAGTACTGGGTCAATGGAAAGATTCTTGATCGTGTGGATGTGCAGAGGGATCTTGGAGTCCATGTACATAGATCCCTGAAAGTTGCCACCCAAATGGATAGTGCTGTTAAGAAGGCAGATGGTGTGTTAGGTTTTATTGGTAGAGGGATTGAGTTCCGGAGCTGTGATGTCATGCTGCAACTATACAAAATGCTAGTGCGGCCCGCACTTGGAATATTGTGTACAGTTCTGGTCACTCTATTACAGGAAGGATGTGGAAACATTGGAAAAGGTGCAGAGGAGATTTACCAGGATGTTGCCTGGTCTGGAGGGAAGGTCTTATGAGGAAAGGCTGAGAGACTTGGGTCTGTTCTCATTGGAGAGAAGAAGGCTAAGGGGGGATTTAATAGAGACATATAAGATGATCAGGGGATTAGATCGGGTGGACAGTGAGAGTCTTTTTCCTAGAATGATGATGTCGGCGTGTATGAGGGGGCGTAGCTGCAAATTGAGGGGTGATAGATTTAAAACAGATGTCAGAGGCAGGTTCTTTACTCAGAGAGTGGTAAGGGCATGGAACGCCCAGCCTGCCAATGTAGTTAACTCAGCCACATTAGGGAGGTTTGAACAGCCCTTAGATAAGCATATGGATGATGATGGAATAGTGTTGGGGGATGGGCTTAGATTAGTTCATAAGTCGGCACAACATCGAGGGCCGAAGGGCCTGTTCTGCGCTGTATCGTTCTATATTCTCTGATGCTGCCAGACCTGCCGAGTTTCTCCAGCAATTTCTGTTTTTGTTTCTGATTTCCAGTATCTGCGGTTCTTTTGTTTTATGAGAAACGACGACTAGTTTTTTTGCACGTTAGTTTTTCAGTATCTGGATTTGATTGAGTGTACTGCATTTTAAATCTGCTCCAGCCCTCAATTATGTAAGGAGGCGTTTTTACTAATTTTGCGAGGGTCCTGGGCTAAGTGACCTGTTGTGCATTCAGGTGCGTGTTAGCTCTCCAGGGTTTAATAGCAAGCATTTTTGCTTGTGCCGCCTGTCCCTGTGCCATTATCTATACCCGAACCAATGTCAAGTCCAATTCAGCGATTAACCCATATTCTCTGACCTAGCTGGGCGTCCAGTCCAGGAACACCCAATATAAAATGCTCATTTTCTCACTTTTCCAGGCCATTGTCCCTTCCCCATCTCTGAGTAATGTTCTACAAGCTGATGGCCCTCATAATAATGCAGTCTTCCAACTCTGACTTTGCAATTCATATAAATTTAGGATTAAGTGTTATTAAGCAGAGTGTTTCCTTGAGTGCAGTTCAGTGTTGTGAGTTATAGAGTCGTACAGCATTGAAGCAGATGTTGTGGCCCAACCAGTCCACACCAACCATGTTCCCAAACTAAACTAAACCTTTCCTATTCATCGACTTATCCAAAAGTCTTTTAAACATTGTAAGTGTGTCTGCATCCACCACATTTTCGAGTAGTTCATTCCACACACGAACCAGTCTGTGTACAAAATGTTGGCCTCGTCATTTCTAAAGGTTTCTCCTCTCTCCTTGTAATTTTACCCCCTAGTTTTGAACTTCCCACCCGAGGGTAAAGACCTATTCACGTTACCTGTGCCCCAGATGATTTTACATCCCTCAATAAGGAATGCCCTCAATCTCCTATGTTCCAGTGAAAAGGTCTCAGACATTCCAGGCATTTTAGACCTCAAACACTCCATTCCTGGCAACATCCCGGAGAATATTTTCTGAACCCACACCAGTTTGATAATGTTCTTCCGAATGGTTGCAATGAAAAAGTGGTGCAGATTGCAAGAATCTAAATGTTTTAATATATCATTTCCAGTTTCATGGATTGGCAGCAATCAGGCAAACTGGCTCCCATTCACACTCCCCCTGGTGTCCTGCCCCCACCCCCTCAACTCATACAGAGACCCCTCCCCATTCACACTCCCCCTGGTGTCCTGCCCCCCCCTCAACTCATACAGAGACCCCTCCCCATTCACACTCCCCCTGGTGTCCTGCCCCCACCCCCTCAACTCTTACAGAGACCCCTCCCCATTCACACTCCCCCTGGTGTCCTGCCCCCCCCAACTCATACAGAGACCCCTCCCCATTCACACTCCCCCTGGTGTTCTGTCCCTCGCACACAGTGACCCCTCCCCATTCACACTCCCCCTGGTGTTCTGTCCCTCACACACAGTGACCCCTCCCCATTCACACTCCCCCGGTGTTCTGTCCCTCGCACACAGTGACCCCTCCCCATTCACACTCCCCCTGGTGTTCTGTCCCTCACACACAGTGACCCCTCCCCATTCACACTCCCCCTGGTGTTCTGTCCCTCACACACAGTGACCCCTCCCCATTCACACTCCCCCTGGTGTTCTGTCCCTCGCACACAGTGACCCCTCCCCATTCACACTCCCCCTGGTGTCCTGTCCCTCACAGAGAGAACCCTCCCATTCACACTCCCCCAGTGTCCTGTCCCCCACCTCGCACAGAGACCCCTCCCCATTCACATTCCCCTGGTGTCCTGTCTCTCACACAGAGACCCCTCCCCATTCATACTTCCCCTGGTATCCTATTCGCCTCACCATCATACATAGACCACTCCCCATTCACACACCCACAGGTGTCCTGTCCCCTCACTCACACAGAGACCCCTCCCCATTCACACTCCCCCTGGTGTCCAGTCCCCTCTCACACAGCGACGTCTCCCCATTTACACTCCCCCTGGTGTCCTGTCCCTCCACCTCATACAGAGACCCCTCCACATTCACACTCCCCCTGGTGTCTTGTCCCCCCACCTCATACAGAGACCCCTCCCCATTCACAATCCTCCTGGTGTCCTGTTCCACCCCCCTCACACAGATACCCCTCCCCATTCACAGTCCCCCTGGTGTCCAGTCCCCTCTCACACAGAGACCCCTCCTCATTCACGCTCCTCCTGGTGTCCTGTCCCTCACACAGAGACCCCTCCCCATTCACAGTCTCCCTGGTGTCCTGTCCTCCCTAACACAGAGGGACCCCTCCCCATTCACTCTCCCCCTGGTGTACAATCCCTCACTCAGAGACCCCTCCCCATTCACACTCCTCCTGGTGTGCTGTCCCCTCCCCACACAGAGACCACTCCCCATTCACACTCCTCCTGGTGTCCTGTCCCTCACACAGAGACCCCTCCCCATTCACATTCCCCCTGGTATCCTATTCGCCTCACCATCATACATAGACCACTCCCCATTCACACACCCACAGGTGTCCTGTCCCCTCACTCACACAGAGACCCCTCCTCATTCACACTCCTCCTGGTGTCCTTCCTCCCCCACACACACACACACACCCCTCCACATTCACACTCCCCCTGGTGTCCTGTCTCCCCCTCACACAGTGACTCCTCCCCATTCACACTCCCCCCGGTGCCTTGTTCCCCTTAGAGAGAGACCCCTCCACATTCACACTCTCCCTGCTGTCCTGTCCTCCCTCTCACACAGAGACCCCTCCCCATTCACACTCCCCTTGGTGTCCTGTCCCCCCTCACACAAAAACACCTCCCTATTCATACTCCCCCTGGTGTCCTGTCCCACCCATCACACATAGACCACTCCCCATTCACCCTCCCCCTGCAGTCCCGTCCCCCAACTCTCACAGACACCCCCCCCCATTCACACTCCTCCTGGTGTCCTGTGCCCCTCCCCTCACACAGTGACCCCTCCCCATTCACATTGCCCCTGGTGTCCTGTCCCTCACACCGAGACCCCTCGCCATTCACACTCCCCCTGCTGTCCTGTACCCCTCCCCTCACACAGTGACTCCTCCCCATTCACACTCCCCCTGGTGTCCTGTCCTTTCCTCACACAGAGACCCTTCCCCATTCACACTCCCCTTGGTGTCCTGTTCCCCCCCACACACAGACACCCCTCGCCATTCACACTCCCCCTGGTGTCCTGTCCCTCACACAGCGACCCCTCCCCATTCACACTCCTTCTGGTGTCCTGTCCCTCCCTCACACAGAGACCCCCTCCCCATTCACACTCCCCCTGGTGTCCTGTCCCTCACACAGCGACCCCTCCCCATTCACACTCCTCCTGTTGTCCTGTCCCCCCCTCACACAGAGACCCCTCCCCATTCACACACCCCCTGCTGTCCTGTGCCCCCCTCACACAGAGACCCCTCCACATTCACACTCCCCCTGCTGTCCTGTCCCCTCTCACACAGAGACCCCTCCCCATTCACACTCCTCCTGGTGTCATGTCTGCCCCACCTCACACAGAGACCCCTCCCCATTCACACTCCCCCTGGTGTTCTGTCCGCCCCTCCCCCTCACACAGCGACCCCTCCCCATTCACACACCACCTGGTGTCTTGTCCCTCCACGCACAAAGAGACCCGCTCCCAATTCACACTCCCCCTGGTGTCCTGTCGCCCCCTCACACAGAGACCCCTCCCCATTCACACTCCCCCTGGTGTCCTGTCCAACCCACACACAGAGACCCCTCCCCATTCACACTCCCCCTGGTGTCCTGTCCCCCCACACACAGAGACCCCTCCCCATTCATACTCCCCCTAGTGTCCTGTTCCCCTCATCTCACACAGTGACGCCTCCCAATTCATACTCCCCCTCGTGTCCTGTCGCTCACACCGAGACCCCTCCCCATTCACACACCCCCTGCTGTCCTGTCCCTCACACAGAGACCCCTCCCCGTTCACACTCCCCCTGCTGTCCTGTCCCCACACTCACACAGAGACCCCTCCCCATTAACACTCCCCCTGGTGTCCTCCCCTTCACACTGATAGCCCCCAACATTCACACTCCTCCTGGTGTTCTGTTCCCCCCTCACACAGTGGCCTTTCCCAATTCCCACTCCCCCTGCTGTCAGGTCCCTCACACAGAGACCCCTCCCCATTCACACTCCCCCTGGTGTACTGTTCCCCTCCCCTCACACAGTGACCCCTCCTCATTCACACTCCCCCTGCTGTCAGGTCCCTCACACAGAGACCACTCCCTATTCACACTCCCCCTGGTGTCCTATCAGTCACACAAAGACCCCTTCCCATTCACACTCCCCCTGGTGTCCTGTCACTCACAGAGTGACCCCTCCCCATTCGCACTCCCCCTGGTGTCCTGTCACTCACACAGTGACCCCTCCCCATTCGCACTCCCCCTGGTGTCCTGTCGCTCACACAGAGACCCCTCCCCATTCACCCCCCCCGGTGTCCTGTCGCTCACACAGAGACCCCTCCCCATTCACACCCCCCCCTGGTGTCCTGTCCCCCCTCACACAGCGACCCCTCCCCATTCACACTCCCCCTGGTGTCCTGTCCCCCTCACACAGCGACCCCTCCCCATTCACACCCCCCCTGGTGTCCTGTCCCTTCCTCAGACAGAGACCCCTCCCCATTCACACTCCCCCTAGTGTCTTGTCCCTCACACAGAGACCCCTCACCATTCACACTCCCCCTGGTGTCCTGTCGCTCACACAGAGACCCCTCCCCATTCACACTCCCCTTGTTGTCCTGTTCCCCCCACAACACACAGACACCCCTCCTCATTCACACTCCCCCTGATGTCCTGTCCCTCACACAGTGACCCCTCCCCATTCACACTCCTGGTGTCTTGTCCCCCCACTCACAGAGAACCCTCCCCATTCACACTCCCCCAGGTGTCCTGCCTCCCCCTCCCCTCACACAAAAAAAACCCTCCCCATTCACACAACTTCTGGTGTCCTGTCCCTCCCTCACACATAGACCCCCTCCCCATTCACACTCCCCCTGGTGTCCTGTCGCCCTCACACAGAGACCCCTCTCCATTCACACTCCCCCTAGTGACCTGTCCCTCCCTCAAACAGAGACCCCTCCCCATTCACACTCCCCCTGGTGTCCTGTCGCTCACACAGAGACCCCTCCCCATTCACACTCCCCTTGTTGTCCTGTTCCCCCCCCAACACACAGAACTCTCCCCATTCACACTCTCCCTGGTGTCCTGTAACCCTCCCCTCACACAGTGACCCCTCCCCATTCACATTGCCCCTGGTGTCCTGTCCCTCACACCGAGACCCCTCACCCTTCACAGTCCCCCTGGTGTCCTCCCCTTCACACTGATAGCCCCCAACATTCACACTCCTCCTGGTGTTCTGTTCCCCCCTCACACAGAGACCCCTCCCAATTCACACTTCCCCTGGTGTCCTGTCCCCCCCTCATACAGAGACCCCTCCCCATTCACACTCCCCCTGGTGTCCTGTCCCCCCCTCACACAGAGACCCCTCCCAATTCACACTCCTCCTGGTGTCCTGTCCCCCCTCACACAGAGACCCCTCCCAATTCACACTCCTCCTGGTGTCCAGTCTCCCCTCACACAGAGACCCCTCCCCATTCACACTTCCCCTGGTGTCCTGTTCCCCCTCACACAGCGACCCCTCCCCATTCATACTCCCCCTGGTGTACTGTTCCCCTCCCCTCACACAGTGACCCCTCCCCATTCACACTCCCCCTGCTGTCAGGTCCCTCACACAGAGACCACTCCCTATTCACACTCCCCCTGGTGTCCTATCTCCCTCCCATCACACAGAGACCCCACCCCATTCACACTCCCCCTGGTGTCCTGTCACTCACACAGCGACCCCTCCCCATTCGCACTCCCCCTGGTGTCCTGTCACTCACACAGTGACCCGTCCCCATTCACTCTCCCCCTGGTGTCCTGTCGCTCAGAGACCCCTCCCCATTCACACCCCCCCCCCGGTGTCCTGTCCCCCCTCACACAGCGACCCCTCCCCATTCACACTCCCCCTGGTGTCCTGTCCCCCCTCACACAGCGACCCCTCCCCATTCATACTCCCCTTGGTGTCCTGTCCCTTCCTCAGACAGAGACCCCTCCCCATTCACACTCCCCCTGGTGTCCTGTCGCTCACACAGAGACCCCTCCCCATTCACACTCCCCTTGTTGTCCTGTTACCCCCACAACACACAGACACCCCTCCTCACTCACACTCCCCCTGATGTCCTGTCCCTCACACAGTGACCCCTCCCCATTCACACCCCTGGTGTCCTCCCCTTCACACTGATAGCCCCCAACATTCACACTCCTCCTGGTGTTCTGTTCCCCCCTCACACAGAGACCCCTCCCAATTCACACTTCCCCTGGTGTCCTGTCCCCCCCTCACACAGAGACCCCTCCCCATTCACACTCCCCCTGGGGTCCTGTCCCCCCTCACACAGTGACCCCTCCCCATTCACATTTCCCCTGGTGTCCTGTTCCCCCTCACACAGTGGCCTTTCCCAATTCCCACTCCCCCTGCTGTCAGGTCCCTCACACAGAGACCCCTCCCTATTCACACTCCCCCTGGTGTCCTATATCCCCCCCATCACACAGAGACCCCACCCCATTCACACACCCCCTGGTGTCCTGTCGCTCACACAGAGACCCCTCCCCATTCACACTCCCCCTGGTGTCCTGTCCCCCCTCACACAGCGACCCCTCCCCATTCATACTCCCCTTGGTGTCCTGTCCCTTCCTCAGACAGAGACCCCTCCCCATTCACACTCCCCCTAGTGTCTTGTCCCTCACACAGAGACCCCTCCCCATTCACACTCCCCTTGGTGTCCTGTCACTCACACAGACACCCCTCCTCATTCACACTCCCCCCTGATGTCCTGTCCCTCACACAGTGACCCCTCCCCATTCACAGTCCTGGTGTCCTGTCCCCCCACTCACAGAGAACCCTCCCCATTCACACTCCCCCAGGTGTCCTGCCTCCCCCTCCCCTCACACAAAAAAACCCTCCCCATTCACACAACTTCTGGTGTCCTGTCCCTCCCTCACACAGAGACGCCCTCCCCATTCACACTCCCCCTGGTGTCCTGTTCCCCCCTCACACAGAGACCCCTCCCCATTCACACTCCCCCTAGTGACCTGTCCCTCACTCAAACAGAGACCCCTCCCCATTCACACTCCCCCTGGTGTCCTGTCTCTCACACAGAGACACCACCCCATTCACACTCCCCCTGGTGTCCTGTCCCCACACTCACGCAGAGACCCCTCCCCATTCACACTCCCCCTGGTGTCCTGTCCCCACACTCACGCAGAGACCACTCCCCATTCACACTCCCCCTGGTGTCATGTCCAACCCTACCCCTCACACAGTGACACCTCCACATTCACACTCCCCCTGGTGTCCTGTCCCCTCCATCACACATAGACCACTCCCCATTCACACTCCCCCTGGTGTCCTGTCCCCCCGCTCACGCAGAGACCCTTCCCCATTCACACTCCCCCTGGTGTCCTGTCTCCCCCTCAAACAGTGACCCCTCCCCATTCACACTCCTTCTGGTGTCCTGCCCCTCCCTCACACAGAGAGACCCCTCCCCATTCACTCTCCCCTGGTGTCCTGTCCCACCCATTACACATAGACCCCTCCCCATTCACACACCCCTTGCTGTCCTGTCCCCGCCTCACACAGTGACCCCTCTCCATTCACTCTCCCCTGGTGTCCTGTCCCCACCCATAAACAGAGACCCCTCCCCATTCACACAGCCCCTGCTGTCTTGTCCCTCACACAGAGACCCCTCCCCGTTTACACTCCCCCTGGTGTCCTGTTCGCCCCATCACACATAGACCACTCCTCATTCACTCTCCCCCTGGTGGCCTGTCCCCATCACACAGCAACCCCTCCGCATTCACACCCACCTTGGTGTCCTGTCCATACCCTCACACAGAGACCCCTCCCGATTCTTACTCCGCCTGGTGTTCTGCCCCCCAACACACGTAGACCACTCCCCATTCACTCTCCCCCTGCAGTCCTGTCCCCCCACTCTCACAGAGACCCCTCCCCATTCACACTCCCCCTGGTGTCCTGTCACTCACACAGAGACCCATCTCCATTCACACTCCCCCTGGTGTCCTGTCGCTCAGAGACCCCTCCCCATTCACACCCCCCCCCCGGTGTCCTGTCCCCCCTCACACAGCGACCCCTCCCCATTCACACTCCCCCTGGTGTCCTGTCCCCCCTCACACAGCGACCCCTCCCCATTCATACTCCCCTTGGTGTCCTGTCCCTTCCTCAGACAGAGACCCCTCCCCATTCACACTCCCCCTGGTGTCCTGTCGCTCACACAGAGACACCTCCCCATTCACACTCCCCTTGTTGTCCTGTTACCCCCACAACACACAGACACCCCTCCTCACTCACACTCCCCCTGATGTCCTGTCCCTCACACAGTGACCCCTCCCCATTCACACTCCTGGTGTCTTGTCCCCCCACTCACAGAGAACCCTCCCCATTCACACTCCCCCAGGTGTCCTGCCTCCCCCTCCCCTCACACAAAAAAAACCCTCCCCATTCACACAACTTCTGGTGTCCTGTCCCTCCCTCACACAGAGACCCCCTCCCCATTCACACTCCCCCTGGTGTCCTGTCGCCCTCACACAGAGACCCCTCTCCATTCACACTCCTTCTGGTGTCATGTTCCCCCCTCACACAGAGACCCCTCCCCATTCACACTCCCCCTGGTGTCCTGTCGCCCTCACACAGAGACTCCCTCCCCATTCACACTCCTTCTGGTGTCATGTTCCCCCCTCACACAGAGACCCCTCTCCATTCACACTCCCCCTAGTGACCTGTCCCTCCCTCAAACAGAGACCCCTCCCCATTCACACTCCCCCTGGTGTCCTGTCGCTCACACAGAAACCCCTCCCCATTCACACTCCCCTTGTTGTCCTGTTCCCCCCCCAACACACAGACACCCCTCCTCATTCACACTCCCCCTGATGTCCTGTCCCTCACACAGAGACCCCTCCCCATTCACACTCCCCCTGGGGTCCTGTCCCCCCTCACACAGAGACCCCTCCCCATTCACATTTCCCCTGGTGTCCTGTTCCCCCTCACACAGTGGCCTTTCCCAATTCCCACTCCCCCTGCTGTCAGGTCCCTCACACAGAGACCCCTCCCCATTCACACTCCCCCTGGTGTACTGTTCCCCTCCCCTCACACAGTGACCCCTCCCCATTCACACTCCCCCTGCTGTCAGGTCCCTCACACAGAGACCCCTCCCCATTCACACTCCCCCTGGTGTCTTGTTCCCCCCCACACCCAGCGACCACTCCCCATTCGCACTCCCCCTGGTGTTCTGTCCGCCCCTCCCCCTCACACAGCGACCCCTCCCCATTCACACACCACCTGGTGTCCTGTCCGTCCACGCACAAAGAGACCCGCTCCCAATTCACACTCCCCCTGGTGTCCTGTCTCCCCCTCACACAGAGACCCCTCCCCATTCATACTCCCCCTAGTGTCCTGTTCCCCTCATCTCACACAGTGACGCCTCCCAATTCACACTCCCCCTCGTGTCCTGTTGCTCACACCAAGACCCCTCCCCATTCACACACCCCCTGCTGTCCTGTCCCTCACACAGAGACCCCTCCCCGTTCACACTCCCCCTGCTGTCCTGTCCCCACACTCACACAGAGACCCCTCCCCGTTCACACACCCCCTGCTGTCCTGTCCCTCACACAGAGACCCCTCCCCGTTCACACTCCCCCTGCTGTCCTGTCCCCACACTCACACAGAGACCCCTCCCCATTAACACTCCCCCTGGTGTCCTGTCCGCCCCATCACACAGAGACCTCTCCCCATTCACACTCCCCCTGGTGTCCTGTAACCCTCCCCTCACACAGTGACCCCTCCCCATTCACATTGCCCCTGGTGTCCTGTCCCTCACACCGAGACCCCTCACCATTCACAGTCCCCCTGGTGTCCTCCCCTTCACACTGATAGCCCCCAACATTCACACTCCTCCTGGTGTTCTGTTCCCCCCTCACACAGAGACCCCTCCCAATTCACACTTCCCCTGGTGTCCTGTCCCCCCCTCACACAGAGACCCCTCCCCATTCACACTCCCCCTGGGGTCCTGTCCCCCCTCACACAGTGACCCCTCCCCATTCACATTTCCCCTGGTGTCCTGTTCCCCCTCACACAGTGGCCTTTCCCAATTCCCACTCCCCCTGCTGTCAGGTCCCTCACACAGAGACCCCTCCCTATTCACACTCCCCCTGGTGTCCTATATCCCCCCCATCACACAGAGACCCCACCCCATTCACACACCCCCTGGTGTCCTGTCGCTCACACAGAGACCCCTCCCCATTCACACTCCCCCTGGTGTCCTGTCCCCCCTCACACAGCGACCCCTCCCCATTCATACTCCCCTTGGTGTCCTGTCCCTTCCTCAGACAGAGACCCCTCCCCATTCACACTCCCCCTAGTGTCTTGTCCCTCACACAGAGACCCCTCCCCATTCACACTCCCCTTGGTGTCCTGTCACTCACACAGACACCCCTCCTCATTCACACTCCCCCCTGATGTCCTGTCCCTCACACAGTGACCCCTCCCCATTCACAGTCCTGGTGTCCTGTCCCCCCACTCACAGAGAACCCTCCCCATTCACACTCCCCCAGGTGTCCTGCCTCCCCCTCCCCTCACACAAAAAAACCCTCCCCATTCACACAACTTCTGGTGTCCTGTCCCTCCCTCACACAGAGACGCCCTCCCCATTCACACTCCCCCTGGTGTCCTGTTCCCCCCTCACACAGAGACCCCTCCCCATTCACACTCCCCCTAGTGACCTGTCCCTCCCTCAAACAGAGACCCCTCCCCATTCACACTCCCCCTGGTGTCCTGTCTCTCACACAGAGACACCACCCCATTCACACTCCCCCTGGTGTCCTGTCCCCACACTCACGCAGAGACCCCTCCCCATTCACACTCCCCCTGGTGTCCTGTCCCCACACTCACGCAGAGACCACTCCCCATTCACACTCCCCCTGGTGTCATGTCCCACCCTACCCCTCACACAGTGACACCTCCACATTCACACTCCCCCTGGTGTCCTGTCCCCTCCATCACACATAGACCACTCCCCATTCACACTCCCCCTGGTGTCCTGTCCCCCCGCTCACGCAGAGACCCTTCCCCATTCACACTCCCCCTGGTGTCCTGTCTCCCCCTCAAACAGTGACCCCTCCCCATTCACACTCCTTCTGGTGTCCTGCCCCTCCCTCACACAGAGAGACCCCTCCCCATTCACTCTCCCCTGGTGTCCTGTCCCCACCCATAAACAGAGACGCCTCCCCATTCACACACCCCTAGTGCCCTGTCCCCCCCCACCTCACACGGAGACCCCTCCCCATTCACACTCCCCCTGGTGTCCTGTTCCCCTCCCCTCACACAGAGACCCCTCCCCATTCACTCTCCCCTTGGTGACCTGTCCCTTACACAGAGACCCCTCATCAGTCACAGTCCTCCTGGTGTCCTGTTCCCCCACTTCACACAGAGACCCCTCCCCCTGGTGTCCTGTCCCCATCCTTAAACAGAGACCCCTCCCCATTCACACAGCCCCTGCTGTCTTGTCCCTCACACAGAGACCCCTCCCCGTTTACACTCCCCCTGGTGTCCTGTTCGCCCCATCACACATAGACCACTCCTCATTCACTCTCCCCCTGGTGGCCTGTCCCCGTCACATAGCAACCCCTCCGCATTCACACCCACCTTGGTGTCCTGTCCCCCCTCACACAGAGACCCCTCCCAATTCACACTCCTCCTGGTGTCCTGTCTCCCCTCACACAGTGACCTTTCCCCATTCCCACTCCCCCTGCTGTCATGTCCCTCACACAGCGACCCCTCACCATTCACACTCCCCTGGTGTCCTCTCCCTCACACAGAGATCCCCTCCCCATTCACACTCCCCCTGGTGTCCTGTCTCTCACACAGAGACACCACCCCATTCACACTCCCCCGGTGTCCTGTCCCCACACTCACGCAGAGACCCCTCCCCATTCACACTCCCCCTGGTGTCCTGTCCCCACACTCACGCAGAGACCACTCCCCATTCACACTCCCCCTGGTGTCATGTCCCACCCTACCCCTCACACAGCGACACCTCCACATTCACACTCCCCCCGGTGTCCTGTCCCCTCCATCACACATAGACCACTCCCCATTCACACTCCCCCTGGTGTCCTGTTCCCCCCATCACACATAGACCCCTCCCCATTCACACTCCCCCTGGTGTCCTGTCTCCCCCTCAAACAGTGACCCCTCCCCATTCACACACCCCTAGTGCCCTGTCCCCCCCCTCACATGGAGACCCCTCCCCATTCACACTCCCCCTGGTGTCCTGTTCCCCTCCCCTCACACAGAGACCCCTCCCCATTCACTCTCCCCTTGGTGACCTGTCCCTTACACAGAGACCCCTCATCAGTCACAGTCCTCCTGGTGTCCTGTTCCCCCACTTCACACAGAGACCCCTCCCCCTGGTGTCCTGTCCCCGTCCTTAAACAGAGACCCCTCCCCATTCACACAGCCCCTGCTGTCTTGTCACTCACACAGAGACCCCTCCCCGTTTACACTCCCCCTGGTGTCCTGTTCGCCCCATCACACATAGACCACTCCTCATTCACTCTCCCCCTGGTGGCCTGTCCCCATCACATAGCAACCCCTCCGCATTCACACCCACCTTGGTGTCCTGTCCATCCCCTCACAGCAGAGACACCTCCCCTTTCACACTCCCCCTGGTGTCCTGTCCCCCCTCACACAGAGACCCCTCCCAATTCACACTCCTCCTGGTGTCCTGTCCCCCCTCACACAGAGACCCCTCCCAATTCACACTCCTCCTGGTGTCCTGTCTCCCCTCACACAGAGACCCCTCCCCATTCACACTTCCCCTGGTGTCCTGTCTCCCCTCACACAGTGACCTTTCCCCATTCCCACTCCCCCTGCTGTCATGTCCCTCACACAGCGACCCCTCACCATTCACACTCCCCCTGGTGTCCTGTCCCCCCTCACACAGAGACCCCCTCCCCATTCACACTCCTCCTGGTGTCCTATCCCTCCCTCACACAGAGACCCCACCTCATTCACACTCCTCCTGTTGTCCTGTCCCCCCTCACACAGAGACCCCTCCCCATTCACACACACCCTGATGTCCTGTCCCTCTCACACAGAGACACCTCCCCATTCACCCTCCCCCTGGTGTCCTGTCGCTCATACAGAGACCCCTCCCCATTCACACACCCCCTGGTGTCCTGTCCCTTTCTCAGACAGAGACCCCTCCCCATTCACACTCCCCTTGTTATCCTGTTTCCCCCCCCACACACAGACACCCCTCCCCATTCACACTCCCCCTGGTGTCTTGTCCCTCACACAGAGACCCCTCACCATTCACACTCCCCCTGGTGTCCTGTCGCTCACACAGAGACCCCTCCCCATTCATAGACCTCCTGGTGTCCTGTCCCTCTCACACAGAGACACCTCCCCATTCACACTCCCCCTGGTGTCTTGTACCCCCACTCACAGAGAACCCTCCCCATTCACACTCCCCCTGGTGTCCTGCCTCCCCCTCCCCTCACACAAAAAAACCCTCCCCATTCACACTACTTCTGGTGTCCTGTCCCTCCCTCACACAGAGACCCCCTCCTCACAATCCCCATTCACACTCCCCCTGGTGTCCTGCCCCTCCCTCACACAAAGACCCCACCTCATTCACACTCCCCCTGGTGTCCTGTCGCCCTCACACAGAGACCCCCTCCCCATTCACACTCCTTCTGGTGTCCTGTCCCTCCCTCTTACAGCGACCCCATCCCATTCACACTCCTCCTGTTGTCCTGTCCCCCCTCACACAGAGACCCCGCACCATTCACACTCCCCCTGGTGTCCTGTCCCTCCCTCAAACAGAGACCCCGCAACATTCACACTCCCCCGCTGTCCTGTCATTCACACTGAGACCCCTCCCCATTCACTTTCCCTCTGGTGTCCTTTCACTCACACAGAGAGACCACTCCCCCTGGTATCCTGTCTCTCACGCAGAGACACCTCCCTATTCACACTCTCCCTGCTGTCATGTCCCTCACACAGAGACCCCTCCCCGTTCACACTCCCCTGGTGTCATGTCCCACCCTACCCCTCACACAGCGACACCTTCACATTCACACTCCCCCGGTGTCCTGTCCCCTCCATCACACATAGACCAGTCCCCATTCACACTCCCCCGGTGTCCTGTCCCCTCCATCACACATAGACCAGTCCCCATTCACACTCCCCCTGGTGTCCTGTCCGCCCCACCTCACGCAGAGACCCCACCCCTTTCACACTCCCCCTGGTGTCCTGTCTCCCCCTCAAACAGTGACCCCTCCACATTCACTCTCCCCCTGGTGTCCTGTCCCTCCCTCACACAGAGAGACCCCTCCCCATTCACACTCCCCCTGGTGTCCTGTCCCTCCCTCACACAGAGAGACCCCTCCCCATTCACTCTCCCCCTGGTGTCCTGTCCCTCCCTCACACAGAGAGACCCCTCCCCATTCACACTCCCCCTGGTGTCCTGTCCCTCCCTCACACAGAGAGACCCCTCCCCATTCACACTCCCCCTGGTGTCCTGTCCCTCCCTCACACAGAGAGACTCCTCCCCATTCACTCTCCCCTGGTGTCCTGTCCCCCCACTCACACAGAGACCCCTCAACATTCACACTCCCCCTGGTGTCCTGTTTCGCCCCCCGCCCCAAAACAGTGACCCCTCCCCATTCACACTCCCCCTAGTGCCCTGTACCCCCCTCACACGGAGACCCCTCCCCATTCACACTCCCCCGGTGTCCTGTTCCCCTCCCCTCACACAAAGACCCCTCCCCATTCACTCTCCCCTTGGTGACCTGTCCCTTACACAGAGACACCTCGTCAGACACCCTCCTCCTGGTATCCTGTTCCGCCACTTCACACAGAGACCCCTCCCCCTGGTGTCCTGTCCCTGTCCTTAAAAAGAGACCCTACCCCATTCACACAGCCCCTGCTGTCTTGTCCCTCACACAGAGACCCCTCCCCATTCACACTCCTCCTGGTGTCCTGTCCCCCCCCACGCAGAGACCCCTCCCCATTTATACTCCCCCTGGTGTCCTGTCCCCCCTCACACATAGACCCCCTCCCCATTCACACTCCCCCTGGTGTCCTGTCCCCCCTCACACATAGACCCCCTCCCCATTCACACTCCCCCTGGTGTCCTGTTCCCCCCTCACACAGAGACCCCTCACCATTCATACTCCCCCTAGTGACCTGTCCCTCCCTCAAACAGAGACCCCTCCCCATTCACACTCCCCCTGGTGTCCTGTCCCCACACTCACGCAGAGACCCCTCCCCATTCACACTCCCCCTGGTGTCCTGTCCCCACACACACGCAGAGACCACTCCCCATTCACACTCCCCCTGGTGTCCTGTCCCCACACTCACGCAGAGACCCCTCCCCATTCACACTCCCCCTGGTGTCCTGTCCCCACACACACGCAGAGACCCCTCCCCATTCACACTCCCCCTGGTGTCCTGTCTCCCCCTCAAACAGTGACCCCTCCCCATTCACACTCCTTCTGGTGTCCTGTCCCTCCCTCACACAGAGAGACCCCTCCCCATTCACTCTCCCCTGGTGTCCTGTCCCACCCATTACACATAGACCCCTCCCCATTCACACACCCCTTGCTGTCCTGTCCCCGCCTCACACAGAGACCCCTCCCCATTCACACTCCCCCTGGTGTCCTGTTCCCCTCCCCTCACACAGAGACCCCTCCCCATTCACTCTCCCCTTGGTGACCTGTCCCTTACACAGAGACCCCTCATCAGTCACAGTCATCCTGGTGTCCTGTTCCCCCACTTCACACAGAGACCCCTCCCCCTGGTGTCCTGTCCCCGTCCTTAAACAGAGACCCCTCCCCATTCACACAGCCCCTGCTGTCTTGTCCCTCACACAGAGGCCCCTCCCCGTTTACACTCCCCCTGGTGTCCTGTTCCCCCCATCACACATAGACCACTCCTCATTCACTCTCCCCCTGGTGGCCTGTCCCCATCACACAGCAACCCCTCCCCATTCACACCCACCTTGGTGTCCTGTCCATCCCCTCACACAGAGACCCCTCCCGATTCTTACTCCGCCTGGTGTTCTGCCCCCCAACACACGTAGACCACTCCCCATTCACTCTCCCCCTGCAGTCCTGTCCCCCCACTCTCACAGAGACCCCTCCCCATTCACACTCCCCCTGGTGTCCTGTCACTCACACAGAGACCCATCTCCATTCACACTCCCCCTGGTGTCCTGTCCCTCCTCACACAGAGACCCCTCCCCATTCACACTCCCTCTGGTGTCCTGTCCCTCCTCACACAGAGACCCCCCCCCCATTCACACTCCCCCTGGTGCCCTGTCTCCCCTTCATCAGAGACCCCTCTCCATTCACACTCCCCCTGGTGTCCTGTCCCCACTCACACAGAGACTCACTCTCCATTCACCCGCCACCTGGTGGCCTATCCCCTCAGAGACCCCTCCCCATTTCCACGTTTCCGGGTATCGTGATCTGCTCAGAAAGACACGTCCCCGTTCATACTCAGCCTTGGGTCTCAAGGTTCTCTGAGATGCTCCAGAAATGCTGTCTCCCTCAGGGAGACCCTACCATGGCCCAGTCGTTCCAGTGTACTGCTGGCCTTAGAGACATGCTCTACATTCATGGCACGTCCACTTACCTGCATCAGGCCGCAATCGCTGCATTCACATTACTCAGTGTACCTTGTCGCCCATAGATAGTATAGCCTCAAACCAACATATTCACCACTAATCCCTCTGCCTCACTTAACGTGTGCTCCATCCCTCACCGCGTGCTCCATCCCTCACCACATCCTCCATCCCTCACCGTGTGCTCCATCCCTCACCACATCCTCCATCCCTCACCGTGTGCTCCATCCCTCACTACATCCTCCATCCCTCACCGTGTGCTCCATCCCTCACCGCGTGCTCCATCCTTCACCGTGTACTCCATCCCTCACCGTGTGCTCCATCCCTCACCGCGTGCTCCATCCCTCACCGTGTGCTCCATCCCTCACCGCGTGCACCATCCCTCACCGCGTGCTCCATCCCCCACCGTGTGCTCCATCCCCCACCGTGTGCTCCATCCCTCACCGCGTGCTCCATCCTTCACCGTGTACTCCATCCCTCACCGTGTGCTCCATCCTTCACCGTGTGCTCCATCCCTCACCGTGTGCTCCATCCCTCACCGTGTACTCCATCCCTCACCGCGTGCTCCATCCTTCACCGTGTACTCCATCCCTCACTGTGTACTCCATCCCTCACCGCGTGCTCCATCCCTCACCATGTGCTCCATCCCTCACCGCGTGCTCCATCCCTCACCGCGTGCTCCATCCCTCACCGTGTGCTCCATCCTTCACCGTGTGCTCAATCCCTCACTGCGTGCTCCATCCCTCACCGTGTGCTCCATCCCTCACCGTGTGCTCCATCCCTCACCGCGTGCTCCATCCCTCACCACGTGCTCCATCCCTCAACGCGTGCTCCATCCTTCACCGTGTGCTCCATCCCTCACCGCGTGCTCCATCCTTCACCGTGTGCTCCATCCCTCACTGCGTGCTCCATCCCTCACCGCGTGCTTTATCCCTCACCGCGTGCTTTATCCCTCACCGCGTGCTCCATCCCTCACCGCATGCTCCATCCCTCACCACGTGCTCCATCCCTCACCACGTGCTCCATCCCTCACCGCGTGCTCCATCCCTCACTGCGTGCTCCATCCTTCACCGCGTGCTCTATCCCTCAGCGTGTGCACCATCTCTCAGCACATCCTCCATCCCTCACCGCGTGCTCCATCCCTCACCGCGTGCTCCATCCCTCACCGCGTGCTCCATCCCTCACCGTGTGCTCCATCCCTCTCCTTGTGCTCAATCCCTCACCGCGTGCTCCATCCCCCACCGTGTGCTCCATCCCTCACCGTGTGCTCCATCCCTCTCCTTGTGCTCAATCCCTCACCACGTGCTCCATCCCTCACTGCGTGCTCCATCCTTCACCGTGTGCTCCATCTCTCACCGTGTGCTCCATCCCTCACCGCGTGCTTCATCCTTCACCGCGTGCTCCATCCTTCACCGTGTGCTCCATCCCTCACTGCGTGTTCCATCCCTCACCATGCGCTCAATCCCTCACAGCGTGCTCCATCCCTCACCGTGTGCCCCATCCTCACCATGTGCTCCATCCCTCACCACGTGCTCCATCTCTCTCTTTGTGCTCCATCCCTCACTACATCCTCCATCCCTCACCGCGTGCTCCATCCTCACTGTGCTCCATCCCTCACTGTGTGCTCCATCCCTCACCGCGTGCTCCATCCCTCACCGCGTGCTCCATCCCTCACCGTGTGCCCCATCCCTCACCGCGTGCTCCATCCCTCACCGTGTGCTCCATCCCTCACCGTGTGCTCCATCCCTCTCCTTGTGCTCAATCCCTCACCGCGTGCTCCATCCCTCAATGCGTGTTCCAACCCTCACCGCATGCTCCATCCCTCACCGCATGCTCCATCCGTCACTGCGTGCTCCATCCCTCACCGTGTGCTCCATCCCTCACCGTGTGCTCCATCCCCCACCGTGTGCTCCATCCCTCACTGTGTGCTCCATCCCTCACCACATCCTCCATCCCTCACCATGTGCTCCATCCCCCACCGTGTGCTCCATCCCTCACTGTGTGCTCCATCCCTCACCACATCCTCCATCCCTCACCGTGTGCTCCATCCCTCACCGAGTGCTCCATCCCTCACCGTGTGCTCCATCCCTCAGCGCGTGCTCCATCCCTCAGCGCGTGCTCCATCCCTCACCGCGTGCTCCATCCCACACCGTGTGCTCCATCCCTCACCGCGTGCTCCATCCCTCACCGTGTGCTCCATCCCTCACCGCGTGCTCCATCCCTCACCGAGTGCTCCATCCCCCACCGTGTGCTCCATCCCCCACCGTGTGCTCCATCCCTCACCGTGTGCTCCATCCCTCACCATGTACTCCATCCCTCACCGCGTGCTCCATCCCTCACCGTGTGCTCCATCCCTCACCGTGTGCTGCATCCCTCACCACATCCTCCAACCCTCACCGCGTGCTCCATCCCTCACCGCGTGCTCCATCCCTCACCACGTGCTCCATCCCTCACCGCGTGCTCCATCCCTCACCGTGTGCTCCATCCCTCACCGTGTGCTCCATCCCTCACCACATCCTCCATCCCTCACCGTGTACTCCATCCCCCACCGTGTGCTCCATCCCTCACCGAGTGCTCCATCCCTCACCGTGTGCTCCATCCCTCACCGTGTGCTCCATCCCCCACCGCGTGCTCCATCCCTCACCGCGTGCTCCATCCCTCACCGAGTGCTCCATCCCTCACCGTGTGCTCCATCCCTCACCGTGTGCTCCATCCCTCACCACATCCTCCATCCCTCACCGCGTGCTCCATCCCTCACCGAGTGCTCCATCCCTCCCCGTGTGCTCCATCCCTCACCGTGTGCTCCATCCCGCACCACATCCTCCATCCCTCACCGTGTACTCCATCCCCCACCGTGTGCTCCATCCCTCGAGTGCTCCATCCCTCAGCGTGTGCTCCATCCCTCACTGCGTGCTCCATCCCTCACCGTGTGCTCCATCCCTCACCACATCCTCCATCCCTCACCGCGTGCTCCATCCCTCACCACGTGCTCCATCCCTCACCGTGTGCTCCATCCCTCACCGCGTGCTCCATCCCTCACCGTGTGCTCCATCCCTCACCGCGTGCTCCATGCCCCACCGTGTGCTCCATGCCCCACCGTGTGCTCCATCCCTCACCGTGTACTCCATCCCTCACCGTGTGCTCCATCCCTCACCGTGTGCTCCATCCCTCACCGTGTGCTCCATCCCTCACCACATCCTCCATCCCTCACCATGTGCTCCATCCCCCACCGTGTGCTCCATCCCTCACCACATCCTCCATCCCTCACCACATCCTCCATCCCTCACCGTGTGCTCCATCCCTCACCGTGTGCTCCATCCCTCACCACATCCTCCATCCCTCACCGTGTGCTCCATCCCTCACCGCGTGCTCCATCCCTCACCGAGTGCTCCATCCCTCACCGTGTGCTCCATCCCTCACCGTGTGCTCCATCCCCCACCGCGTGGTCCATTCCTCACCGTGTGCTCCATCCCCCACCGTGTGCTCCATCCCTCACCGAGTGCTCCATCCCTCACCGTGTGCTCCATCCCTCACCACATCCTCCATCCCTCACCGCGTGCTCCATCCCTCACCGAGTGCTCCATCCCTCACCGTGTGCTCCATCCCTCACCGTGTGCTCCATCCCTCACCGTGTGCTCCATCCCTCACCACATCCTCCATCCCTCACCGTGTGCTCCATCCCTCACCGAGTGCTCCATCCCTCACCGTGTGCTCCATCCCTCACCGTGTGCTCCATCCCTCACCACATCCTCCATCCCTCACCGCGTGCTCCATCCCTCACCGAGTGCTCCATCCCTCACCGTGTGCTCCATCCCTCACCGTGCGCTCCATCCCTCACCACATCCTCCATCCCTCACCGTGTGCTCCATCCCTCAACGTGTGCTCCATCCCTCACCGTGTGCTCCATCCCTCACCACATCCTCCATCCCTCACCGAGTGCTCCATCCCTCACCGTGTGCTCCATCCCTCACCGCGTGCTCCATCCCTCACCGCGTGCTCCATCCCTCACCGCGTGCTCCATCCCTCACCGAGTGCTCCATCCCTCACCACATCCTCCATCCCTCACCGTGTGCTCCATCCCTCACCACATCCTCCATCCCTCACCGCGTGCTCCATCCCTCACCGAGTGCTCCATCCCTCACCGTATGCTCCATCCCTCACCGTGTGCTCCATCCCTCACCACATCCTCCATCCCTCACTGCGTGCTCCATCCCTCACCGAGTGCTCCATCCCTCACCGCGTGCTCCATCCCTCACCGTGTGCTCCATCCCTCACCGTGTGCTCCATCCCCCACCGTGTGCTCCATCCCTCACCGAGTGCTCCAGCCCTCACCGTGTGCTCCCTCCCTCACCGTGTGCTCCATCCCTCACCACATCCTCCATCCCTCACCGCGTGCTCCATCCCTCACCGAGTGCTCCATCCCTCACCGTGTGCTCCATCCCCCACCGTGTGCTCCATCCCTCACCGTGTGCTCCATCCTCCACCGTGTGCTCCATCCTTCACCGTGTGCTCCATCCCTCACCACATCCTCCATCCCTCACCGTGTGCTCCATCCCTCACCGCGTGCTCCATCCCTCACCGTGTGCTCCATCCCTCACCGTGTGCTCCATCCCTCACCGTGTGCTCCATCCCCCACCGTGTGCTCCATCCCTTACCGTGTGCTCCATCCCCCACCGTGTGCTCCATCCCTCACCGTGTGCTCCATCCCTCACCGTGTGCTCCATCCCTCACCGTGTGCTCCATCCCTCACCGTGTGCTCCATCCCTCACCGTGTGCTCCATCCCCCACCGTGTGCTCCATCCCTTACCGTGTGCTCCATCCCCCACCGTGTGCTCCATCCCCCACCGTGTTCTCCATCCCTCACCGTGTGCTCCATCCCCCACCGTGTGCTCCATCCCTCACCGTGTGCTCCATCCCCCACCGTGTGCTCCATCCCCTGTATTTGGCCTGTTGGACTCTTGCCAACATTGCTTTGCTTTGATTATCACATTGAAACAGGGGTGCTTCCCCTTGGCAGACCCAAGACCAGCTCAAAGAGCTGCAATAATCTCCAGAGCTGTGGTGAGCCTCTCTCCGGCTGGGTGCCCCGGTTCAGAGGGGATCGAACCCATGACATTTCCCAACTTGAAGCTCCAGTTATTGTGCAGACAAGGTTGTCATGTTGCGTTCAGGTTATCACAGGCCAGAGGGATTGAGTATCCAAAATGTCAGGTTTTTTTCAATAAACTTTGCGAGCGAGATGTTCTGGGGTGAATGATGCAATGCTTTTTAAATAAAGTACATTAAAGCCCTGTGAATTATCCTGATTACCAGAGGATCTGATCTCTTTTCGCAGTGCTTTGTTTCCATTCCATTTGCTATTTGCCAGGAGGCAGTCGAAATAGCAGCT
Organism: Hemiscyllium ocellatum; assembly: GCF_020745735.1. NCBI lineage: Eukaryota > Metazoa > Chordata > Chondrichthyes > Orectolobiformes > Hemiscylliidae > Hemiscyllium > Hemiscyllium ocellatum. The sequence continues at coordinate 11,294,590 of NC_083446.1, forward strand.
TCAGTCTGTCTCTCGAACGATTAAGTCAGCGAGTAGCGACTTGCTATCACACTCAGGATTCCACGATTCGCTGTGGCATTGAAAGTGTTCATTGTTCGACAAGATGTTTACTGCTGTCATAAGTTCTGCTCAGTATGTTTGGAAATGTAATAACTGTGGTTTAAAGTTGTTAAGTGGGATTGCCAGCAGCCTTGGGTCATGTTTTATTACTCTCTGACTGTCAAACATGTTTGATGTTGAAGGTGCAGGGTGCACTCCAGCAGGTTATTTCAATGTCACCATCTCACAGCCAAGTTCCATCTTAGTATGGACCTATCCAATTCCCCCAGTGCTTCACTCTCACCAGGGGGCAGAAGGTTGGCTGATTTATTAATCAACCTCTCTTACTATCTCTGACATAAGGGGCTGAATTCCCACCCAACCACCAGTCTCTCGGTCCCTGTGACCCTTGGGGAAGGCAGCCTGGCTCCTGCCTACTTTAGCTCTCTCTCTCTCTCTCTCTCTCTCTTTCTGTGACACTGGAAACTGGAGACTGACTAAATTCTATCCCTTCCCCCAACCTCCCGGTCCTGCTGCATCTGTCCCTGACTATCCCCCTCTCTCTGTGACCCAGCAACACAGGGGAGCAGGACCCTGACTTTAACCAAGCCTCACGCTCCCTCTCCCCTTATCACCGAAGCGTCCTGAGGCTATTTCAACTGTTGACCTAGCAAACCTGCCATAGGTCAGTAGGTGCCGTGGATCAGAGGGGATCGAACCCATGACCTTTCCCAACTTGAAGCTCCAGTTATTGTGCAGACAAGGTTGTCATGTTGCATTCAGGTTATCACAGGCCAGAGGGACTGAGTATCCAAAATTTTCAATGTAGTTTCTAATAAACTTTGCGAGCAAGATGTACAGTGTTATGTGTTGTGATATCTCTCTATGTTGTCGTCCAGTTTACCATCCACACAACTGAAAACATTTTGAGCAGCTCTGCGTTTCAGAGGGTCCGTTCTGCCTGCCCAACAGTGTGTGCTGGGACCACTCCACATTAGCTTCCTTTTGCCTCACCACACTCAGGGCCGAATCTTTCAAACCCCTGAACCAAGTGGACGCTAGTGAGTCGGTTGTGAAAAGGTGGCGAGATTGGAAAAGTGAGAGTCCTGATGGTGGGGAAGAGACGTTTGATTGGACAACCCAAGCTGGGGTGAGAATCTCACCTGTGAGCAGCAAGAGGCTTGTCTGTATCCAACTTCGTGCATTAACCTAAACTTACATCATCAACATGCAGTTTCCCATTCTCCCTTCCATCTGACAGAAACCAGACAAGCAATAATTCACACATCTCCAATCCAGAGAGGATGCCTGAGTAAATAAAGGGTGTCTTGGTGATGGGATACAGGCCTCTGTGCAGTTATTTCAGTGGGAGAAAACAATATGTACCTGAAGAACATTAGCTCACAGCAGTCATCTTAGAGTTAGCATTTCTGGCATCACGCCTTTATTTGGAAAACTTGACTCATTTGCTGTTGAAGACTGGGCCCAGTATGTGGAAAGGATGTGTGTTTTTTTCCAGACAAATGATATGGGGGTAGGAAAAAAAGCAATGAGTAATCCTTCAGACTGCTTTCGGAATGGCAGGCAGTGACCAGTGGGGTACCGCAGGGATCAGTGCTGGGACAGCAGCTTTTTACAATATATGTTAATGATATAGAAGATGGTATCAGCAATAACATCAGCAAATTTGCTGATGATACAAAGCTGGGAGGCAGGGTGAAATGTGATGAGGATGTTAGGAGATTACAGGGTGACCTGGACAAGTTAGGTGAGTGGGCAGATGCATGGCAGATGCAGTTTAATGTGGATAAATGTATGGTTATCCACTTTGGTGGCAAGAACAGGAAGGCAGATTACTACCTAAATGGAATCAATTTAGGTAAAGGGGCAGTACAGAGAGATCTGGGTGTTCTTGTACACCAGTCAATGAAGGTAAGCATGCAGGTACAGCAGGTAGTGAAGAAGGCTAATAGCATGCTGGCCTTCATAACAAGAGGAATTGAGTATAGAAGCAAAGAGGTGCTTCTGCAGCTGTACAGGGCCCTGGTGAGACCACACCTGAAGTACTGTGTGCAGTTCTGGTCTCCAAATTTGAGGAAAGACATTCTGGCTATTGAGGGAGTGCAGCGTAGGTTCACGAGGTCAATTCCTGGAATGGCGGGACTACCTTACACTGAAAGACTGAGCGACTGGGCTTGTATACCCTTGAGTTTAGAAGACTGAGAGGGGATCTGATTGAGACATATAAGATTATGAAAGGATTGGACACTCTGGAGGCAGGAAACATGTTTCCGCTGATGGGTGAGTGCCGAACCAGAGGACACAGCTTAAAAATACGGGGTAGACCATTTAGGACAGAGATGAGGAGAAACTTGTTCACCCAGAGAGTGGTGGCTGTGTGGAATGCTCTGCCCCAGAGGGCAGTGGAGGCCCAGTCTCTGGATTCATTTAAGAAAGAGTTGGATAGAGCTCTCAAAGATAGTGGGATCAAGGGTTATGGAGATAAGGCAGGAACAGGATACTGATTAGGAATGATCAGCCATGATCACATTGAATGGCGGTGCAGGCTCGAAGGGCTGAATGGCCTACTCCTGCACCTATTGGCTATTGACCTGCAGCATTTTTGTTTATAAGGGGCTTAACTTTCCCAGAGGCACCAGACACTAAAAACTTCTAAGAGTTGACGAATTTGGTTAAGGAATTTTACGGCCCCAAACCTCCACTAATTCTGAGATGCTATCAGTTTTATTCAGCTGTTAAGAGAATCGGGGGAATCTGTTTTGGGTTTTTCGGTGAGGTTGAGATGACTAGCAGAGGCATGTGACTTTGGGTTAACCCTGAATGAGATGCTGAGAGACGGTTTGGTATGTGAGATTAATGACGTAACGGTACCAGCTGATGCCCAAGTGGACTTCAGATGGGCACTGGCTTTGTCCTTAGAAGATGTGGCAAGTGGAGCATGGGAACTATAGGGCATCTCAGTGGAAGTGGGCACCCTCACCCTGTCCAACTGAGCTTGAGGAACACCACTTGAGTGTAGGCAAACCCAGAGCCTCAGGCAGGACATATCCTGAGCAGAGGGACCCTAGGCCAGCCCACAGCAGATACCTCACAACAAATCCAAGCCTCAGTCAAGTGGCTAAAAAGTTCTTCAACATCTGGACCACAAGTCATTGTAGGTGTTGACTTGAGACAGCAAATGAGTCCTGCAAGCCCTGACTTGAGTAAGAAATCTCCTGTTTTGAACACAAGGCTGTGCCACCCATAGCTTCCTAGAACTCAGCATTGGACCCTTATTCTCAGCTTGTACAAGTGCAAACTAGAACATCGTCCAGGAATCCAAGTGGGTAATGCAGAGGCCTTGAGCCACTTCCCACTGACAGATACTCCACCGGTGGTGCCTCCCTTGGAAGAGTCCATTTTGGTTTTAAACCTCTTGACAGCTTTCCAGTCACCACTGACGATATCTGACTGTGGACACACAGCCATCATGTCCTAGCAAAACTAAAGCAGCTGGTGGTATTGGGGAAAACAGAAGGGCCATCACAACCAGGACTGAAACCTTTTGGACCACGCAACACCAGATCACTGTAGAGGACGGCGTATGACTATGGGGAGCAAGAGTAATTAAAGGTTACCACAAGATACCAGGGTCTCCCAAGATGAAGATGCTAACAAGAAGCTATGGGCCTGGTGGCCAGGGTTTGATTACATTAGATTACTTACAGTGTGGAAACAGGCCCTTCGGCCCAACAAGTCCACACCGAGCCGCCCAAGCATAATCCACCCAGACTCATTCTCCTACATTTACCCCTTCACCTAACACTACGGGCAATTTAGCGTGGCCAATTCACCCAAACCTGCACATTTTTTGGATTGTGGGAGGAAACCCACACAGACACGGGGAGAATGTGCAAACTCCACACAGAGAGTCGCCTGAGGCGGGTATTGAACCCGGGTCTCTGGCGCTGTGACGTCAGTGCTGCTGACGTCATTGCATTGGCGATGCCCCAGTGTGCCAAGATGGACAAAAATTGTCACCAGCAGCACCTGCACATTCGGTGGGACTGGCTGGGTAAACCCAGTCGCGTGTCGATTGTGCCGTCCCATTCATGGGCTCAATGTTCCTGGTCATTGTGCGGGCCCAATCTCAGTGGTTGGATGTGCATAAAGTTCGTTCAGCAAACTCAGGGATGTTTGAGAAGCTGCGAGCATTGTTTGTGAAACATGGACTCTTGGGAAACATGGTCGTCATTTCCCAGCAGGGAATTTGAATATTTCCTGAAGTCAAATGATGTTCAGTACATAAGGACAGCTCTATACCATCTATCATCCAATGGTAAAACAGAAAGGGTGGTCCAAATGTTGAAGGTAGGCTTAAAGAAGCACCCTACAGTGTCACTGGATATTAAACTGTTCCCATTCCTGTTTAACTATTGGATCACCCTGTATGGAACTACAGGGATAGCTAATGGGGACAAGACTCTGTACCAGATTAAACCTGATATTCCCAGACCTGTGGTGGGGAGGGAGGGCGGGCAGTAGGAATGCCGACATGCCTCTTGTAAGCAAGAGAGGCAATTTAACGCAGGGGACGAGGTTTGGTGCCGGAACCATGGAAATGGTCCTGTATGGGTATGAGGCCATGTTGATGTGGGGTCAGGTCCCGTGACTTAGAAAGTTCAGGTAGTCCTGAACAAACACGTGGGTCACCTGAACACTGTTACCTCACAAACAGGGGCAGGAACAAAACATATGCGACCCCTCAGAACAGCCAGAAGGTCAGTCAGAAACAGGAAGTTCTCTCCTCCCATCTAGTGTCGAGGAAACCTCAACAGTCCGAGGTGGATGCAGCCTCGAGACCGCTACCGCCGGAAGGAGACGAGGAAACTCTCCCGAGATGCTGTGGACGCAAGAGACGGGCTATGGTCAGGTACACGCTGCCTGTGTCAGAGTCCCAGTCAGAGGGACCTGACCCAGGGGCAAACACATCGCAGGAAAAAGCTACAGGAGAAAGACTAGGCCGACCTCCCCACACTTGGGAGGGAGGGCGGAGGGACGTCATGATGGGTCATGTTGACTACAAGCTCCTTGATTTGGGTCAGTGATCTGGACCAATCAGGAAAGCCCTGGCTGACCAATATTAACAGGAGTCAGGGACTGACTCGCCACGGTCAGCGTACAGTGCCCAAGTAAATAAAGGATGACCTGGTGATGGAATACTAGCCTCCAAGCAGTTATTTCAACACTAAAACCATGCAGACCCTCCCAGTGCGTTGCGTGAGTAGAAGCCAATTCTTCTCTCTCCCCTCCAATTCCAGTTTTAAAATCTCAACCCTACAACTCCACAAGGTCGAGCACACTCACTCCAGTATGTTTCTCTGACAAGTTATGATTTGGAGATGCCGGTGTTGGACTGGGGTGTACACAGTTAACAATCACACAACACCAGGTTAGAGTCCAACAGGTTTAATTGGAAGCACTAGGTTTCAGAGCGACGCTCCTGTGTCACCTGATGAAGGAGCGTCGCTCCGAAAGCTAGTGCTTCCAATTAAACCTGTCGGACTGTTCCTGATGAAGGGCTCTGGCCCGAAACGTCGAATTTCCTGTTCCTTGGATGCTGCCTGACCTGCTGTGCTTTAACCAGCAACACATTTTCAGCACTGTTGGACTCTGACCTGGTGTTGTGTGATTTTTATCTCTGATAAATGTTTAATTGTCTATGGCCTCTTAAAGCATATTTATTTAAGAATTTAACAAAAAAAAACATATTGGGCTCAAAGTGTTAACCCACTTTGTTACTCTCTGCCATAGTTTTGTTTTTGTTTCTTCAAGACATGATTTGATTGAGTGGAACTGCAGTACTTTAAGATTTTTAATTCAATAGGAGACCATTGGCTTTTTTTTGGTTAGGTCGTGGGATATCAGCAACATTGAACAGGTCAGCATTTATTGCCCATCCGGAGTTGTCCAAGAGTAGTAAAGGGTCACCCACATTGCTGTGGGTTTGGATTCACATGGAAGCCAGTGGATGTGAACCTGACAGGTTTACTTTCTTGAACACCACTAGTGAACCAGACGGGCTCCGATGACAGATTGCAATCAGATTATCTTTTGCTCCAAGAAAGAAATTCAAGTGTCTCCATCTGCCGCTGGGGGATTCAAACCCTAAGCCTCAGAAACATAGTGTGGGAACAGGCCATTTGGCCCATTCAGTCTGCCCTGACCTTCTGAAGAGCATCCCATCCAGATCCCTCCCCCGCCACTCCCAGTAACTCTGCATTTAGCATCGTCGGTCGATCTAACTGCACATCTTTGGACTGCGGGAGGAAATTAGAATACCTGGTGGAAACCCAAGCAGACACAGGGAGAAAGTACGAAATCTGTGCAGGCAGTTGCCAAAGGCTGGAATTGAGTCTGGGTCCCTGGTACTGTTAGATAGCAGTGTTAACCACTGCTCCCCCCCCCCCATGGAACTGCAGGTCTAGCATTGTTATCTGCTCATTGTGTTCATACCAGCTCTTAACAAGCAACCCAAGATTGTTTCCATGCTGTCTCTCTCTCTTTCTCTCTCGTATTTATAGTATGTACCAGGTATGGTGACAGTGGTGTCTCAGACACAGTCACACTCACTGAGTCATATTCAACAGAAAAGGTCAGACTGTTGCTTGACTAGTCTGTGGGTCGGATCTCCCAATTTTAGCAAAAGGTCCAACGTCTATTCAAATTTCAATAGAAAGAAGCCTCTGTCTCTGCCTCATCTACTCTGAGGTACCTCGAAGCTTGTTACCACTCACTCGAAATGGCATGAACATCAGACACCACATTTCTAGAAGGTGTATAATAGTTTAGGACTAATATCCAATTGAGACATAACTGACAGCTTTTTCCCATTACTGCACAAACTATCTCTTTAACAGGAGTGAACTTTTCACTTTTAAGTTTGGGATTGATACAGGGCTATGGGGAGAGAGTGGGGCAGTGGGATTAGTTTGGGGATTGATACAGGGCTATGGGGAGAGTGTGGGGCAGTGGGATTAGTTTGGGGATTGATACAGGGCTATGGGGAGAGAGTGGGGCAGTGGGATTAGTTTGGGGATTGATACAGGGCTATGGGGAGAGAGTGGGGCAGTGGGATTAGTTTGGGGATTGATACAGGGCTATGGGGAGAGAGTGGGGCAGTGGGATTAGTTTGGGGATTGATACAGGGCTATGGGGAGAGAGTGGGGCAGTGGGATTAGTTTGGGGATTGATTCAGGGCTATGGGGAGAGAGTGGGGCAGTGGGATTAGTTTGGGGATTGATACAGGGCTATGGGGAGAGAGTGGGGCAGTGGGATTAGTTTGGGGATTGATACAGGGCTATGGGAGAGAGTGGGGCAGTGGGATTAGTTTGGGGATTGATACAGGGCTATGGGGAGAGAGTGGGGCCATGGGATTAGTTTGGGGATCAATACAGGGCTATGGGGAGAGAGTGGGGCAGTGGGATTAGTTTGAAGATTGATACAGGGCTATGGGGAGAGAGTGGGAGAAAGTAAGGACTGCAGATGAAGATTCCTGAAGAAGGGTTTATGCCCGAAACGTTGATTCTCCTGTTCCTCGGATGCTGCCTGGCCTGCTGCGCTTATCCAGCACCACACTTTTCAACTATGGGGAGAGAGTGGGGCAGTGGGATTAGTTTGGGGATTGACACAGAGCTATGGGGAGAGTGTGGGATTAGTTTGGGATTGATTTAGAGCTATGGGGAGAGTGTGGGGAAGTGGGATTAGTTTGGGATTGATACAGGGCTATGGGGAGGAAGTGGGGCAGATAGATTAGTTTGGAGAATGATACGGGGCCATACAGAGAGTGGAGCAGTGAAACTAGTTTTGGGATTAATAAAGGGGCTGAAGGGGAGGCAGAAGTGCTAATTATAAGTCGGAAGGGGAGCTGATATGAAGAAACTTCCTCACTCAAGGGACAGTGGAAATTTGGGACTCAGTCACCCCACTACAAAACTAGATGCCAGGTGTGAATTCAAACATTTGTGGCTGATAAAATAGTTGTAGGGTTCGGATATCAAGAGATACGGGATCTGAGATGAACAGAGATTGGTTAGAGGTTAACCACCATCTTGTTTAAGGGAAGGTACCAGTGTGTTTCACTGCTGCTCTGAATAGGGCCCTGTAAAGATCAGCAGGGCTGCCTACGTGTGGAACTGCAGGAGATGGGGAGATACTAAACGAGTGTTTTGCATCAGTAGTTACTGTGGAGAAAGATATGGAAGGTAGAGAACTTGGGGAAATGAATGGTGACATGTTGAATAATATCCCAATTACAGATGAGAAGGTGCTGGATGTCTTAAAAAGTATGAAGGTGGATAAATCCCTGGGACCTGATCCGAGGAGCAAGAGAATCAACGTTTCGGGCATAAACCCTTCTTCAGGAATCTTCATCTGCAGTCCTTACTTTCTCCCACTCTCTCCCCATAGCCCTGTATCCATCTTCAAACTAATCCCACTGCCCCACTCTCTCCCCATAACCCTGTATCAATCCCCAAACTAATCTTACGGCCAGGGAAGTGATTGCTGGGCCCCTCGCTGAGATATTTGTATCGATAGTCACAGGTGAGATGCCAGAAGGCGGGAGGTTGGATAATGTGGTGCCACAATTCAAGAAAGATGGTAAGGAAAAGCCAGGGAACTATAGACCAGTGAGTCTGACATCGGTAGGCAAGTTGTTGGAAGGAATCCTGAAGGATAGAATTAAATGTATTTGGAAAGGCAAGGACTGATTAAGGGTGGTTAACATGGCTTTACGCATGGGAAACAGATTCCTGAAGAAGGGCTTATGCCCGAAATGTCGAATCTCCTGTTCCTCGGATGTTGCCTGACCTGCTGCGCTTTTCCAGCAACACATTTTCAGCTCTGATCTCCAGCATCTGCAGACCTCACTTTCTCCTGCATGGGAAACAGTGTCTCACTAAGTTAATTGAGTTTTTTGAAGAAGTAACAAAGAGGACTGATGAAGGCAGAGCAGTGGGCATGATTTATATGGACTTCAATAAGGCGTTCAACAAGGGTTCCCCATGGTAGTTTGGTAAGCAAAGTTAGATCACATATTGTGAAGTTGGATCGAGTAACTGTAGATTGGGAGACAGGAAGTTAGTTAGAACTTGGTGTTTGTTAAATTGTAAAGTGGGGAAAGCATTGCATGGTCCCTTTAAAAGATCACATGCTTTTTCTGTGCTTAGGGACTTAAAATGGAAGTCTGTGAGCAGCAACTTGAACATTTGCTGGTACACAGAGAGCCAGAACTGAAAGATTTGTATTGAAAGGCAGTTTTTACCAAAACAACAGGCTTTCGAATTTAGCCAATCAATTTGAACCAGGTAATGAGATACCAAAAACCAATTAAATTTAAATCTGATGGGTTTGACAACAGAGAACCAATCCTATTGTAGAAATACTGGTATGTCATCTCGAGTATAAGAGAAAGGGGGCAGTTGGACAAAGCCCCTCAGAACGAGCTGCCATCCCCAATAGCTAACGGCCCTGGGCTCTCAAGAGAGAATCGTTGACTCTTACAGCCTCATCTGTGTCTTTGAGAAAGTATCATCTAAATAACAACAGTACCAATGACAGAGAAGACATTCCTGACAGAAGGATCAACAGAGAGAACACAGAACATTCTGGAAGATGAATAACCTAGCTATAATTCCGGGAGACTAAATTCTATTCTTTTGTGGGTCTTGTTTTATTGGAACAGCATACCATTAGAATCTTGCTTTATTTGGGAATAGTTAGTAGAGAGAGGGATTTATTTGGTTTGTTAATAGTTCACTTAGAGTTAGATTAAAAGAAAGATTGTTACTTGTTGATTTTAAAGTGAGTGTCTGGGGTTTATTTTATTTAACCACTAGAAGTTGCTGAAAGACAGTTTACACCACCGTCTCACACTCCCTTTTACTGATGAGGTGAAGTGGTCCTCTTTTGGTGTTTCAGTTTTAGTTCTCAGAGCGGGGCCAACCTCCACTTTGTAACACACAGAATACCAGGAGACCTAGCCATTTGGATGCAGAACTGGCTTGAAGGTAGGAGACAGAGGGTGGTGGTGGAGGGGTTGTTTTTCAGCCTGGAGGCCTGTGACCAGTGGAGTACCACAAGGATCAGTGCCGGGTCCACTACTTTTTGTCATTTATACAAATGATTTGGATGTAAACATAGGAGATACGGTTAGTAAGTTTACCAATAACACCAAAATTAATGGTGCAGTCAAGAGCCAAAAAGGTTACTTCAGAGTTCAAGTGGATGTTGATCATATGGGTCAAGGAGTGGCAGATAGAGGTTAATTTGACTAAATGTGAGGTGTTGCATTTTGGAAAGGACTTATACACTTAATGGTAAACTCCTGGGTGTATTGCTGAACAAAGAGATCTTGGAGTGCAGGTTCAAAGCTCCTTGAAAGTAAAGTCACAAGTAGACTGGATAGTGAAGGAGGTGTTTGGTATGTTGGCCTTTATTGGTCAGTGCTTTGAGTACAGGAATTGAGTGGTCATCTTGTGGCTCAACAGGACATTGGTTAGGCCATTTTTGGAATACTGTGTTCAATTCTGTTCTAGGAAGGATGCTGTGAAACGTAAAAGGGTTCAGAAAAGATTTACAAGGATGTTGCCAGGGTTGGAGGGTTTGAGCTACAGGGAGAGGCTGAATCGAGTGGGGCTGTTTTCCCTGGAGCGTCGGAGGCTGAGGGGTGACCTTATAGAGGTTTATAAAATCATGAGGGGCATGGATAGGGGTGAATAGACAAGGTCTTTTCCCCCAGGGTAGTGGAGTCCAGCAGTAGAGGGCGTAGGTTTAGGGTGAGAGGGGAAAGATTTAAAAGAGACCTAAGGGGCAACTTTTTCACACAGAGGGTGGTATGTGTCTGGAATGAGCTGCCAGAGGAAGTGGTGGAGACTGGTACAATGACAACATTTAAAAGGCATCTGGATGGGTATATGAATAGGAAGGGTTTTGATTAATTTTGGATACTTGGTTGGTATGGACGAGTTGGACCAGAGGGTTCTGTTTCCATTCTACACAACTCTATGGAGTCACATATCTCTCAGTGCAGGGGAGATGTTCCACATAGCACAGAAACCACACAGCCTCGCCTGGTAAAGAAAACGAGGAGATTACTCCCTCAGTGATCGCTGCCTCTGACCCTCTAACTGGGATTCAAGCATCTCGCTGGAGAAATGTTGCAGAGAAGAACAGGGGCTTATATCCACCCTTGTTGAGAGTGTGTTGCTGGAAAAGCACAGCAGGCCAGACAGCATCCAAGGAGCAGGAGAATCGACGTTTCAGACTGGAGTCTTTCATTAGGAATTATATCTTTATATCCACCCCTCTCCCCTGACCCAATCTGACACATTCACTCCATACAAACTCTCTTTGACTGGTTTGGTTGTAGCCAGTGGAAACAGGCAGCATTGCTGGAAAAGGTCTCATGGCACAGTGGGCAGCGTCACGGCCTCAGAGCTAGGAGCTCTGGGTTCGAGCCCCACTCCAGGCCTTGTTAGCCAGGGAAGCTGCCGATCCTTTTGGCAGGCAGGAAGGAAGCCAATTTCGAGGTGGTTCCTGATCAGTAGTACCTAACTCCAGGCTACAGAATGCTCATAAAATCACCGTAACCACGACGACGACAAATACAAAATGGGAAATAGTCCACGGCTCTGGCACCATCTGTGGTGGGAGACATCTCATTCTCTCTCTGTACTCCCCCCAAAATAGTCTGCCAGCTAGATAATAGCACGTGGCCCTTTACTGCAAAGAAAATGGAGTGTAAAATTTTGCTCAGACCATCGTGTTTTAGGCCCTGAAAGATAGATTGGCATTGGTGACAGTCCAGGCATGTGGTTGATCCCAGGGTGGGGAGTGACTGTCTTACGACGAGAGGTTAAGTAGATTGAGCTTCATTG